>NW_015113196.1:226939-238788 GCF_001443285.1 Poecilia latipinna
AAAACATGCAAATTTTCCGGAGAATACGCGGCACCGTTTCTTTATTTCGCCCCCCAAAATTTTTTTTTTTTTTTTTTTTTTTTTTTTAAACGGGAAACTTGTATATATAAGCCGCACCGGGCTATAAGCCGCTGGTATCTGCACCACTCTCGGTTTTAATAAATCTGCTATTAAGGACGTAGCCCTCAGTCTCCAAAGCCGAACCATGGAGACATTCAAGCCGAGGTTACGTGCAACTTAAAAGCGGCATCATATGAACTTCTTCGTGTGGTTTCCATGATGAGGAGGTATGAGTTTGAAAACATTTCTCTGTTGTGCCTGCTGCTAGCATGTGCTTGTTCTAAATTAAAATCTAGCACTTTCTTCTTTGATTTCCAATTTTGACTTCCTGCTAAAGAGCCCCCTGGTGGTTGAAGAAAAATCCACAGAAAAGCCGCATGGTTCAAAGCGTAGGAAAAAAGTAGCGGCTTATAGTCTGAAAAATACGGTTCAAGTACCGCCCAGAACCACACGGGACATTAAGTAAAGAGACAACAGATTCTCACATATGATAAAATTCAATGGCTTAATGAATTGCTACTCCTTCCGCCTTCAGCTAAGTTTGCTAGCTAAAAAATACAAAAAACAAACTGGTCTTAGCTGTTCAGATTTTTAGATATCCAAATTGTCTGAATTCATAAGCTACTACACAAAAACCTCTGTGTGTAGAGGCTAACCTGCAATGTCTCTACAAAGAGGTCAAACACAGGTTAAATTCAGCAAGAAAAACACCCCTGTTACATCAAAGTATCCAAAGATACATTCAGTTTTTATATTTGGGTAAAATACACCAAGTGAGTTATAATAATAGCCTACTGAATATAAAAAAGTAGGAACACGAAATAGCCAGAGAGTGAACTACACAACTCTCTTTGGGTCCAATATGGAGTAAAATTAGCAAGATATTTGACAGAATCAAGACTGCTAGAGACTAAGATAAAAGGATGTGAGATTGTGGAGCAGGGATTAGAGAGAGAAGGAAAAATAAGATAGGTTGAAGGTTATGAGTGATATTGGGTGAATCCCAAGAGGCGTACTCTTTGAATCTATAAACTTTCATATTCTAATGTCGAGTATTCTCACTGAGCCGACTCTCGGTTAGCCCAGCATCCCTGCTGTGACCTCCTTCGGTAAATTAACACAAAGCGCCGTGCTGCGAATACTCAGACTGAACCAGACAGCTTTTCTACTGTTTTCAAATGGGAAGAAAAAAAAATTGCTTGTCACATACACAAATGAAGTACTGAAAACGATCAACATAGCCAGCTTCATCTATCTATATGCAACAAACTTGCTCATATTTTCCTAAACAAATTTTAAGATGTTTAAAATGTGATTATAATTGCAAAATAGCGTAAATTCTGTGAGGAAGTTATATAATGCAATTATCTCTTGCATATTCATCTGACATTACTGGGTTTGTTTTATTTTATCCTTTCACGACAAAGAATAATGTCTACAGAATTATATTGTAAAGCATCTGCAGCAACGTTTCTGAAGCACTTTGTTTTCAGTGAACAACCAAACTAACATAAATCATAGAGAAAGTTCAAACAGAATTGTTAAAATCCCCTACAGCAATGATTCTCAAACTGTGGTACAAGAATTTCAGGATCAAAGTAATACAAAATAACAATAACTGTAACAAACACAAAAATATATAAATACATTAATATTTGCTTAATCTGAAACTATTCAAGGGTAAAATGTACACATTTACCCCTTGAATCAAGAAAATACATCAAATTCATCCCAACAGTGTTCCAGTTTCTAAATTTGAAAATCAGTGGTATTTGCAAACTTATATGGTTATTTACCAGACCAAAATTAGCAATGCAAGCTAAAAACAATGTATTGCTCTGCCTTTTGTATTTTCAAACAAGGTGGCATTGTACACAAAGGTTTTAGGCTCAACCTGGTGAGAAAGCCCTGAATTTCTAACCTGGAAATTTTAGCTGTTAGGAAAAAAAAGGATGAAACGACATTCTTCAGCCATGAAGGGCTATTTTTCACATAAAGCATTAAACTGGAATATTGTTGTACTTCATGGAAAGATATGTTGCCTCAGTTAAACAATGTTCCATAATCACCTTCCTATGCATTTATTACCATTTTTTGTTTTTAATATTTACTGAAGCATAGGCCTTCACAACAGTAAAAAAGCTGTTGTGGGAGCCAATATGTCAACATTGTCGACTATACTGATTGCAATTAAAACACATCTAATCTTTTCATCGTGGATGTAGCTTCACGACTCTTCCAGAGGTTTAGGATCTAGATTAGCAAAATCTGTACAAGTCAAGGGCATTAATTATGATGAATGTCACCCAATAAATTATTGGTGAGCAGAGTTTTAATGCAAAGCACCTGAAACATCCTGGCCTATAAAATCTAAGCATCTAAGCAATCTTTTACAGTTGCAGAAGCAATGCAATAGATTGTGCAGTTCAACTGAGGGGGGACGTTACTAAAATAAGTTTAAGAACCTAATGAAAATAACACTTCCAGATTGGTATTAATCACAATACATTTGCGAGTCCATCTTTATCAACTTTAAATGAGGTTTGGATGTGGGTCTGCAGTTCTCCAGTTTGCTGGGAAATACCAGGATTTTTCCAACTTCTTTCGTTGCTATGTTACATAAGTTTGCAGCATATTTGACTGATGCAATACAGACAGTGACAGCTGTAACTGCAAGTACAAAGGCAGCAAACTTTCACCAAACTGGGGCAAAGATAAACAAGTTAAATGTATGCATCAGCTGTATCAATCCAAAACTGCCAATAAAATGCAGCCTGACTGCTGCGCATCTTAAACAAGTGATTCCGATACATTTTTGCCAGTCACAGAAAAATATCAGGTTTACTTTTAAAGAACTTAACTTTCAGACGCAGACCGAGACTCTTGCTTTCAATCTCCAGAAGCGTTAGCAACTAGGGCCCCTGACAGCTTTGGTGAGAACAGAGCGGGGACCCCGGCGCTAAAATAAAGAGAGTACAGCTAGTGAGTTGCTGATCCTGCACAGGACAGCCCTGTGTGCGTGTGTGTAAGAGAGAGAGAGACAGAGAGCCAAACACTCTCCCTGATTAATCAAACCCAGCAGCAGGGCTTTATGTGCCATTAAGAGTCCTGCTAAATGACTTCACTTCATTCATTAATGTGGAGCATCCTCTGTGGGTGAAGAGGCCCCTACTTGCCAAACAGACAGAAAAACAGACATGTGAAAGCTGGAAGAGATGCTGGCGGGGCAGCAATGATGGTGGTGGGGGCACCGAGGCAAGATAAACAACGACAAATATAGACCCATTACGTTGCTGAATAATTCATTGTATGTACGCAGGGCTTCAGGAAAACAACGGAGGAATCGAACAGGAGCCCAAACAACCTTGGGGATTATGGAGCCTTTACATCGAAGTGCAGATTCAAGACAAGACGTTTCATGCACACACCTCGCCTGCACCAACCCCATCAAAGGTGAATCACTTCATAGAAATTATCAGGTTAAAGTAGACGAAATGCCATTTTTTTTTTAAGTCAAAACTTTAGCTTTACTGAATGTAGAGAAGGGTTAAGCAGGTGTATGTGGAGGCGATGCTCTTTTATAGCTTCCTTTGAACAACTCCATCAACTTTTGCAAAAAATAATGTCAGCCTTCTTAAACTAATAAAGCCATCTGGGAGGATCTGAAAGAGTGAGATTTATATCCATAATTAAAAAAAAAAAAAAAAAAAGCTAGAAAACAGATTCATTTGAACAACTCAGGAAGGGAGACCCAACAATATGCAAGAATGTCTGAATTCATTGGAATGTTACTGAAAAGTTTTATTTATTTCAATAATTCTGTTAAAAATGCACATTACAGAAATTCAGTACAAATAACGTAATAAATTCAACAGTTCTATTCATTTTCACGATTATTACTGATTGGAGATGAGGTGTAAAGAAAGACTGTTGACTCATTGTGTCTCTTGACAAATACTCCACAAAGTCTCTTTGGGTGTTTAAGTAAAGTAAAATCACTGGTCAAGGTACACATAGAAACATATTCTGGGATTTCACCTGTAAGCTAAAATATTCAAAATTAATGGAGGTAAATGCCTTAAATAAACCGGTCTGTGTGTTTTTGAATCAAAATGGTGTTTTTTTTAAAGTCACTCTCTAATTTACTGAGACGTCCCTGTGGATCTGACAAAATGTGAAAGGTTGGAAAATAAATCACCACTCAAACAAAAGATAGAGGCTGAAGTGAATTAGAAAGACATGAAGGATAAGGAGATTGAGAGGAGGAGAAAGACTTATGTGAGAAGTAAAGCAAAAGAATGATAGTGAGGGTAAATGATTGATGATATAAGCTGAGGGAGGAGGAAAAGGGTTGATGCTGCAGCATCTGAGCCGAACCAGGAAAACAAAAATAAACAGCTTCCTACTGACTGCAACGCTGGATTTTCAAAATCACAACAAAAGTCAAAGAACAGCACATCTTTCCCCTCTCTTTCGTGAAATACTCTTCACACCTTTGTTTTGTAATGTAAAAAGCTTTTATGAACAAGTATCCAACATAAACAAAGATGAAGTTATTACATCTGTTTTTTTGTAGATGTCAAAAACATGCTTGGCATTAATCACCTCCTGGCAGTGCTTTGCAGCTATCTTACTGGCTACCCCCACTGATGCTTTTCTAATTGGCATTTTTGCTGATGGTCACAAGTTAAATCTATATTCTCCATTACCCTTCCACAGTGTCCCCTGGGATTCCTCTAATGGCTCATTCTGAAGACAGACCACTTGAATGAGAGTTATTCATATCAAGTAAACTCCCTCTATCTTCAATGCTGACTTTCCTCTGACTTCAGCTGCTGCTGCTGCTTTGGTTCGTACTGAAAGCAAAGAGAAGCAGTACACCTTTCACTGCAGCTTTGAAGATTAACAAAGCACATGTTGTAATCCAGCATAAAAAAACCCCCGCAGCCCGAGGTGAGACACTCGTAGTCAAATAAATTTGATTTTTTCGTGTTCTGTGTTTTGTCGTTGCTGTATAAATGTTTGTCACACCCGTTATTCCTCTTCCACATTACGTAAAGCGAGGAAAGCTGGCAGATCTTTAGTCACTCTGTGGCAGCTCTGTCATATGTTATCACTAACACAGAGCTGTTGCACATACATAAACACAACATACATGACAGGGGAGGGGGGGGGGGAACCCAGACTTTAGACACAGACAGAAGTTTTGACTTCTACTTTATTAAGACAGAGTATAAAGGCTTCCATGTGTCCCTCCTCTCTGCGTCAGACCGTTGCTCCAATAGTTTGATGTACTAGTAGAGGAGCGGTCACCAGGGCAACACACCCAAAGCCACAGGTGTATCCCACCTTCAGTTCAGTCTGCCTTATAGAGACCACAGCTGGACGACAGCCACTGACAAGCGTAACACTTTTGCTCAGAGGCTTGTGTAATTTCTGATAAGTAATGTTTGGTAAGCTCTAATGGTTGATTCATATCTTGTTAGTGTTAGATGTGCTGAATGTTAGTTTGTGTTGTAGGACACATCACCAGTTAGCAAATATTTCATGATGTACTTTGTAAGACAAAACAAAAAGCTGTTTTAGTAAATTGTTTATGACGTTGCTATATATTTAATTCCAATTCTGAATTAAACTCAATTCCAATTTATTTAATGCATTAAGTAATACATAAAGAACTTCAAAAAAATAACTTACTTGATATGTAACAATTTCAATATTTTATTATTAGATTTGCATCACTGTTAGCTTAATATGGCAAGAATACAATCTAGAAACTGTTCCAAAGCAGTTTCTAGATTATTAGAAACTGTTTAGATTATAATAAATGTTTTATTATTTTATTATAATAAAAAATCCAGGTTTTATTATGTTTCTCAATGTCACCTAAAGCATATATAGTAACATGCGGCTATATACAATTTCCACATATAAAGGATAAAAGGCTTTTCTTAACTGCCTAAAGATTTACTCTGTAAAGAATTAGAAAAAAAAAAAAAAACATCCTGATTTAAATTAAAATTTACACTACATTTCAGGAATATGTGTGAATATATCACTCAACAAAAAACATAACATGACTTCAGTTAATCCACAGAACAGCAGTCCGAAATAAAAAAAAGCTGCTTCCTTTGTATTTTTACATGGTTTGTTGATAATTTGGCTTAATAAAATATTTTCATTCAGTTTCACTGAAGACAAAACTTAAAGGAAATATTTTGTCTGCTTAATCAAATGGCTTGAATGTCATAATTTTTTACTGTTATCCTTTAACAGTATTACTGCTGTGATACAGTTTTACGACGGAAGAATGCAAACATGGGCTGACTGGCTAAAATTGCAATAAAAACGCACTGAAAGTGGTTCCAGTGAAAGAATTCGCCAAAGGTGAAAAGTCACACATAAAAGTACAAGTCAAGAGCATGAAGCTCATATCCTGACGGAGAGGGGAGAGCATTCCTTGGATCACCTCAGAGCAGACCTTGTGTTTACCTTTCATTAACTGGAAATCCCACAAGTATCTCCTCATCCCTTTGCCCTCAGGACAGTCTAGGACAAGGTGAAAATAAATGCTTTGAGAACTACTTTAGAAGCAAATATTATCACAGCAAAGTTTGAGTTGTAAGCTCTTTTAAGGGCACCCCTCAATGCATAAAGGACAAAAGACAAAGTGGCACCTTGAATTAAGGCAGAGCTTCACACAAGATGTAGCCGGAAGCCAGAAACCGCGTCTTAACAAGTTTAAACTACTGATTATACCTCGTTAAATTTCAAAAGTTTCCTTTTTTCTTTAATTTTATTCCATTTCGCACCAGTTGACTACTTCTTATTGCAACGTTCCCTTCAGCAAAAGGGTTATTATTTTCAATACATAATGTTGTCTAGATGGAATTCAATTTAAAGTGATTAGTTTGTTTGTGTGGCAGTACAAATACAGGCGACATTAAGCAGGTACGCCACGACTTCCATACCGACGACAACAAATTAGAGCAGATGCAATTAAAAACTTGAACAGACAATGCATTAAAAACGAAGCGTCTCCCCCCTTCTGCCCGAAGCGGACCCAATCAGACAAAGTGAAACAGCTTTAGTTCAGTCAGCAGAGCACAGACTCTACTGTCTCACAGAGCAGACAACAATGGCCAGAGCCGAGATAACAGGAAATGCCTACTTATCCGAGGGAGGGAGAGGCAGAGAGATGATGAGAGGGCGTGATGGGTATGCTCGCTGTTTACCAACAGACTGAGCAAAAAAATAAAAAAAATAAAAGTAATATTGTCCTGTCTATAAAAATCTGGCATTTGTTCAATGTTTTTCTACAACTGTAATTTGTTTCGAGGAACATGTAAAGCGGATGAATCAAATAAATGCGGAGGGAAATCCATCATTTTCTTAATTTGAGTTCCATTTCATTGGCTTTGATTTGTTTAGATTGAGTCACCTCTCATAGGGAGTTTGTTTAATTTCACAGTTGAAAGAACGGCAATGATTTTTTCCCCCTTTTTTTTCTCTTGCTCAACTTTCTCTACAAGCTATTACAGTAAATCTCCAACACAATCCAGCCATAAAGTCCAGAAAATTAGACACGTGTTTACAGACAGAACTTAAATGGCAACACCTATTGATCATACAAGGTTAATTACCGTGTTATTTAACATTTATTTATGTTATTTACTTTTGAAAGGCACATTGAGCTGATCAAAACGTAACCAAGAATCTCCAACTGTGCTTGCTTTACTACAGACTCGTTACAATATTTTATAGTATGTTCTAACAGCTCAGTTTGGATAATTTACCTGTAAAAACTGGTGTGTAAAATGTCCATTTCATGAAGATAACTTCTTATTACTGCATGTGTTTTCCAGGAATCTCCAAAATATGAAGTTTTTTTGACACTGTCTCACAGTTATGAGACAGTGTCAAAAATGCAGATAGTTGATTGTTTTAGTCCCTCCAAGTCATGGATGTAATAGAAAACATTAGTAAAACATATTCTTCTAATTGGCTGCCTAATGTAACATATGTCTTGCATTACTTTGCATCCATCTCTGATTGGCGATGACTTCTGGAAGCAAAAGCGTCTGAGCAGAGAATCATCTAAGTTCACAAAGACAAAACCATTGAATGAAATAAGAGGACCCTGATCAGCTTTTGAGAATCCGTGCATAAATATATATATAAATATATATATATTTTTTTGTAGTTTGCTTGCATCATCATGTGCTATCATATGCACTTTTCCTGACTTCAGACTAAAGTAAGGTGCTCAGTTCTTTTTCTCTCTTTGTGGTGCTGGAAATTGTAATTCTTCCTCCATTTATTCTCCCCCTTTTGAGATTAAAAATGAGACTACAATCAAAATTAAGCAATCTCAGGTAATACTGGGAATAAATGTATTCCCAGGAAGGATCTTTTAAAACTTTAGATGTTCAATCAGCTAAAAAAAAAAATCTGCCCTTTAATCAGAACTGCAGTGTTGGAGGCTGTTTTGCTCTTTAGATGAGTTTGTGTTTGGTTTGTTTTAATAATCATTAATGAGTAGCAGTAAAGATGAAAATCTATTACATCATTTATCATCATCCTGAAAAATTATCATATTTGTAGAGTTGTATTCAGTTATTTTTGTTACTTTGCCTCATGTAATTATGAAATCCTCTGGTCACTCAAACACTTTCTGTCACGTTAAAACAAATTTGAACAGTAAAAACATGTTTTCAAGGACATTTCATCAGCTTTAAGACAATACTTTAACACTTTTTTGATGTTTGTTGCTTTGATGTGCGCTACTATAATAATAATAATTCCAGATCCACAGACCATTGTTCAGTCCATCAACTATTATTAAAAGAAAATCTAGAAAAAACATAGAAAGAAATAGATGAGAGTAAAAAGTACACCACAGTAACTTCTGCTGGGCTTTAATATGTCTCTACTCTTTAAAGAATAGAGGAAAGAAATCTAAAAAAAAAAAAAAAACTGATATAGATTAAAGCCATTTGAAGCAATTTGGGAAAGAATGAAAAATGATTGAGCATGCATCTCTGTTGAGATTACTTAAAATACATTTTTATTAAGAATCCAACAAAGAGGCAATACTTAAAGAGGCTATAAAGTCAAGTACCGTCAGCAATTTAAATACTCTAAAAGTGAACTACTTTGTATTCATTAGGTAGAAAATGCGATTGTGGATTTGAGATGTTTTATGTTGTTGGAGGATAGTGCATTCACTGAATTTAGTCCTTTGCTTGAGTGAAACATGAGGAGAGGTGCAAGACACTGAGGAACTGAGGTACGGTGAAGGCAAAGGAAAATAATCTGCGTTTTTAGGGGTGAAAATTGGAGAGAAGTATAAAGAGAGAGAGAGAGAGACTGTCTGAAGCAGTTCCTAAGCTTGGGCGTCACGCATGCTTAACCTTGCGCCAGAATCTGTGCGATGCGTCTTGCATGTCAATGACAGAGAAATAGCAGCAGAGAAGCTTCCAATCAACCTCCAGTGTACTTGGCGGGGGATGGAGGGGGGAGTGCACAGCAGGATGTGCAGTTATGCTAAGGTATTTAAAATTACAATGTAAGTTACACTGGTATAACATAGAGTAGTGGTCGCTGCCACTGAGAGCGATGGCATGCAAATCAGGAACTCTGGAAAAACAGCAAGCAGCGCTACATGTCATGTACTTTAAACTTTTTTTGTATTTCATCAAGATTTTTTGGGATTAACCAACACAATTAGCCATGTATAGTGAGATGTAAGGAAAAGGTTACATACAATCTCAAAATTGTGGTATGCATTTATATTCAGCCCCCGTGAATATCAATATTTTGTACAACCACTTTTTGTTGAAATTACAGGTGTAGGCCTTTTAGAGTTTCCCTTCACAAGCTCTGTGAATCTCAAGACCAACATTTTTAGCCATTCTTCTTTACAGAATTGTTCCAGTTCAATCAGATAGGATGATAAGACTGTGAACATTGACTTTCAAGCTGTGCCAAAGATTTAGGTGAGGACTTCAACAGGGTGATAGTGTACTATTTTTTCATCTGTTCCTAAGGACTTTGATGGTCTAGCAGTATATCCAGGAACCTGTTTATTTACTAAAAAAAAAAAAAAAAAATGCAACCTCTAAATAAAATTGCTCACCCTGGATTTCATGGCGGAGCATCATATTAAGATACATTTAAATAAAAACTATTTGTCCATTCCTTTTGCTACTTATGGATAAATAGATAAAAGGGTGTATGACTGTTGTTGGACAGAAGCGTAAAAACAACAACAAAAAAAACTCCAAGAAATTATTTCACCTCACCCGACGGACAGAACAGTTTAACTGAGCCTGCATGTTCACCGTCAGCTTTCTGTTTTGGGAGAATCTTCTCAGGTTACAGGAAGTCTCAGTGAGGGAGAGCATCCCTGACTGCGCTGTGGTCTTAGGGCAAAGCTGAACATGTTTGGAGTCACCATGGGCAACAAAAAAAACTTCCCGACTAAACCACAGGAGCAAGCACTAACAAGAACAAAGCCAGATAGTGGTTTCCAGTCACGGTCAGCAGAACCTCGACCTCATGCATGGCACACAGCTCTGAATCCTTTACTCCCCAAATGTCAGTGTCTTTATCCCACTGCTAAATTTGGTGCACTCACCACTACCAAAGATAATGTAGGAGAAAGAGCAAAGAAGACAGATGAAAAAAGGAAGTGACTGCATTTCTAATTAAAACAGGAGCTTTCAAGAACAACGATTGGGTCCTGAGGGAGCAACGTGGTGTGATAAACTCACTCATCCATAAGCCTCTTTTATTTATTTCTTTTTTCTTTTTTTTTTTTTGAGGGTCGTGATGAAACACTACCAGGATCCTGAGCTACCAGATTGAAACAGAAGACATCTGTCGCATCATTTCACCTTAAAGACCACGACCCATTTTGCAAGTGTTTTAAACAAGGCACTGTGCTGCCTGCCATCCTATTTTTCTGCCTGCGTCGATCCCAGCCTGTCTCCGTTTGGCTCAATAAAAAAAAAGGGCCCCTGCTTTGATAGCACTTCTGTGGAAAGTTACATCTCTGACAATGGGGATAAGAGGCAGACAGGGGGATGCTCGAGGATAAAAGAAGACTGATAACAGCCTCTATACATTAAGAAAGCTGTTTTCTATCAGTCATTACTATAAAGGGGAAGCATATGAAGGCTTTTTATTTTTTTTAGCTTTTCTTGTAATTCCAGACAAATGATAATCTGAGGCTCTTCAGGCGTAGTTTTAATTTTTGTACCCTCTCACAAAATGTCAGAGCCAGTGAAAGACAACAACAGAGTGGTGACAGTTCTCCGTGTTCTCTCCACTGTTCACGAGCATCCCCAGAGAGCTGGAGAGGCTATTAGCTGTGTAATAATCGCTGGATGTTGTAGTTTGCAATCACACAGAGGCAACGTGACGGGGAGACAGACAGATAGAGGATGATTTTTGAGGGCCCAAACATATGGGTAAAGTGCTACGAGCAGACGGGATTACAAATGCAGCCCGTTAAAAGTCACAACAGACTCGTGTTGTTGTATCTGGACTTGAACTGAGAGGACGTTAGTTTCAAAATAAAGTCCAGTAGGTAGTTGCTCTGTATGGGATGCAGCAACTTGTATAACCCAACTGAGCAAAATATAATAGACTTTACTGTCACTGTGCGTCAGAGTGCAACAAAACTATGGATACAAAGGAGAAAAAAAAAAAAAAAAAAAAAAAAAAAAAAAAAAAAAACACAAAAAAAAAAAAAAAAAAAAAAAAAAAAAAAAAAAAAAAAAAAA
>NW_015113196.1:241872-269852 GCF_001443285.1 Poecilia latipinna
AAGGGGAAAAAAAAAAATGGAAAAAAAGAAAAAAAAAAAAAAAAAAAAAAAAAAAAAAAAAACATTCAATCATGCAAATAAGCAGAATAAAAAATAAGAACATATAAAAATGACAAAATGGCTCAAAATATATGCAGAAACTAACTTTAGACAGTGCATGCTCAACAGAGCAATGAGGATTTTTGTCCTAAGTCACAGGTTTTCATTTTTAAGTGATTTGCATCCAGATTTCAGACAAAATTTTGACTCGGTACTTGTTGTTGATGTTTTTTCTGTGATTTAGTCATCTACATCTCCAGTAAGCCAAGCAACTGTGTTACACACAAGGTTTAAGCAATCTGGGTCTATATACAAATGCACAGCTTGCAAAATTGTACTTTAGGCTGTGCCCATTATTTTATTGATGTAACAAATCTGTGGTTTTCCTTAAAAATCTGAGCGTCTCCTTTGAAAGACAATCTGTCTCGTCTTTTGCAGCTTCCTGTCTGCCTGTGTGTCAAGTAGCCTGCTCTGCATACTGGGTTCAGACAGCTTTCACGGTGAGGTTGAGCAGCTGGAACAATAGACTCAGGATGCAGCAACTAGTTTTCATAATCCAAGACATCCACTATAATAATCCCATTAATCTAATTAGATCAATATGTTTAATTTTTGTCATTTCTTAAACTTTTCTTCGGAAGTAACATTCACAGCTCTGTGAAGCATAACCCTCAATGACCCCCCCTTCCACAGTATGCAGCTTGTGTTTATGCTGATTATTACTTCCGTTAAGTTCAACAGCAGTCATTGGTCAGCTCTATCCAAACTCTTTGAACAACAAACATGGCTGACAGAACGTTCAAATCTGTTATTTAATTTTTTTTTTTTTTTTGAAGCATTTTGGTATGCGAGTAATTCAAGTGCAGCAATGATAAATGGATGTTTTTGGCTCCTTGCAGAGTTTAATGGTTTAACATGGAACAAATTCCCACCATAAATGCCAGATGCCAATATTGAGCAGACAGAAAAGACATAGTAATTTTCTTAAGCTGCTGAGTGATCCCATTGTATTTCTAATGCATTTTTCACTGAATTTATGTTTGAACCATCTTTTAGACAAGAATGTGGGTCTACATCTTGTTGTTTAAAGTGGTGCCTGTCTGTTTTGTTGTGCAGACATTACGTGATGTAGAGCGCAATATCTGTTTTACTTCTGTATTGTTTCAGCACATTAAACTGTTCATGTGCAATCTTAGTGCAAAATATTTAAAACAAACTTATAAGTAGGGCTGCAACTAATGGTTGGTCTAGCAATAAATGTTCTGTGTGCATGAGAGGGTTCCCTCCAGTTACATTAGTTTCCTCCCACAGTCCAAAAACTTTGCAATTAGGTCAATTAGTCTCTTTAAATTTTCCTTCAATGTGTCTGCATGGCTGTTTATCATGAGTGTCTCTATGCAAAACGAGTTGAAAATTATCAACAGCTATATCACATATTCTGTGTTTTGGATCCATGTATCCCTATTAAAAAATACATTCTATTCTATTCTGTTTTAAAAAGCATTTGAAAAAAAAAAACTCAAAAAGAGTCAATAATTTAACTTAAATAAAAAAGGAATTGTTAGTTGCTGCACTACCTGAATCATAAAATTTCACAATGCTTAAAGTGAAAGCGTCTTCACATAGTTGAGTGGCAAGACACAAGTCGATTGAAGAAGTGCATGTAAAGTCATGTGTATTTTTTTGTACACTCAAGATAAAGCAGCGCCTGTTTTAGGTGATGCGTAGCCAGAAATTTTAATACCGTTTTTAGCCGAGTTGTCTCAAATTAGAGCAGTGAATTAAAGCTGACCCGGAGCAGCTGCATTTGGGACAAATGATCAGTCGCTGATCAGAGGCTGTAGCATCACGAATGTCATCGGTGAGTGGCTGTAACACTGATGAAATGTAGGGTAATATTTTAATGCAGTCAGCTTTGATTTTATTAGCTTTAAGTACTATCGGAATGGGATTCTTTATCAAAGACGCCTAAAATCAAACGACTTGCATTAGTATCGAGGAGAAGAAAATCCTGAATAGAAAAAAACAAAAAAAAAAAAAACAGTCCCATATTGTTTTTCTAGGAATGTATTTATCCTCTGGGTACAATATTATATTTATGCTACAAATTGCATTCCTGTTTGTTCTAATGAGCACATCTGTGATAGTTTTCAGAGCCAATGAACAGCATACCAGTGTATGTGTGTGTATGCAGATTTATTTTTATTGTAGTTCTCCTGTAATGCGACTCACACAGAAAGCCGGAGTGGCAGCCTGAATTGCTTCTGTCAGATAAACGCTCCCAGCATGCACTGCTCTGCCTCAGTCTGTGAAGTACTGCATTGGCAGCCTACTAGGAGGATCCTGAGGTGTTTCAGTTGTGAAATAGATGTGCGTGTAGAATGATAATCCTCATCTAAACCAACAATCCGTCATCTTCACCAGATTGATGGATGGAAGATGAACTTAGCAAAACGACACATATTGTAATTGTACTAAAACTACAAGTTAGCCATTTCACATACTGACTTAGGAAAAACAAAGTGAAGAGTTAAATTTGGGAAGTGGGGAGGGGGGGATTACATGGAACAATACGTGCTCTGATAAAAGTTAAGAAGTAAAGACCCTCCAAGTATTCTTGTGTCTCCCAGGCAAAGTTTGGTTTTTGTTTCGTAAACACAGAGAAAGGAGGAAAAGAGGAATGTGCACTATGTGCTGCAATGCTGCTCAGTCAGGACCACAAACCCAGAGCTTTGTGGAATGTGTCCTCTGACAGCCAGTGACTGAAACCTACACTCATTGAACAACTGCAGTACACAGTCAGTGGTCGTGTACTGTCACTTCCTATCAAAATCAAATGCAGACCATAGCACAGGTACAGACAGAGGAGGGGGGTGGGAGTGCCATCTGAACGCTATGGAAGGTGTCCTTTAGACACACAGGTGTGAAGGCTGCCATATACTCTGTGATACGCTGACACAAACACATGCAGGCTGGTTAAAGTTGGATATCAAGGTTTCATGAAACATTAAGGGTGTTTTTTTCTTTACTTTACACAGGATAGAGGAGATATTCCCTGCATTTTGGGAATGAAACTACAGTAAAAAGTACTAATATACAAATATATATATATATATATATATATATATGTACACACCACAGCACCAACACATTGAACAGAAATCCATAGAGGCCAGCTGGTTTCAGAGCTCTACATCTACATGGGCTAGATGCCAGAGCCCCTTGTCTACAGGGGTCCATTCTAAGGTCAATACGACAACACTGTAAACTAATGATCCAGCAAATTCCCTCAGTCCCGCTCCGTCTCCTCCTCCTTCGTTTTCCTCAATCTGTTGCTACCCTCCATCTCTCCCGCTCTCCGATCCCCTGCTGTGCCACAGAAATGAAAAGCAACTGAGGGCTCAGCAGTGGTGGGCCTGCTCTGCTTCTCTGATACAGACCACAGATAAACAAGTCTGCTTGTTAACAGACAACAAAACTTTGCCTTACTTGATTTTCCAACCCCCCTCCCCCCCTTTTCATCTTATGTCTCCTTGCTGCCCATTCCTTTCTTCTCCTTTGTGGCTTGTAGCTGATCGACTGCGACTTGTACGGTGAAATGTAAACAGATAATGAGCCGACCTGCAGCAACATTACTTGAATTATTAGCTGGGAAATTTATACATTATTTGCAAAGTTTTTTTTTTTTTTTCCCCCTCTCTTATTGTGAAATTTAAGATGGTATCAATAAATATAGATGTAAGCAAATACATATAAGAAGTTCATATACTTTTGATATATTAGGGTTATACAAATTAATCATTCAATCAGTTTGTTATATTATGCTCAATCAAAGTGGGTAGAATGGAATATGATTACTGAGCAGCATTATAAGCACATTGGACTGTGACTGATTTTCATGTGGTCAAATTTTCCTACTTTTTCTTTTAAATCAAACTTAAAGAAAATATAAAAAACCAAAATAAAAATGGGGAAACAGAATTTTAAAAATTTTTTGAGCACAGTGCAAGAAACTTAAGCACACTCATTTTTTTTCAAGTAGCTTGAGCTCAGTCAGATTGAGACGGAGTTCCTGTGACTAAACATATTTTTTGTAAGTCTTATCTTCCAGAACATGAATATGTTTTGCTCTAAACTATTCTGTCCTACTACGGCTATAAAGGTTACTTGTCCTGCTAGAAGGTAAGATCCAGTCTCAATCCTTCCCTTCCTTTAGTTGCCTTCATCTTCCCATCAACTCTGACGTCTTTCTCTGCATCCTCTAAACAAAACCAGTCTCACAACATAATGCTGCCGCCACCACATTTCACTGTGAGGATGTTCATGGTGATGTGCAGTGTTAGTTTTAGACCACTTGTGTCTTGCATATAACCAAAGAAGTGCTTTCAATTGGCCATACACTTCCATAAACCTTTTGCAGCAAAATGCAAATGGTTTTTCTATGGATTTTTTTTTTTCTCCAACACACACTTTTTTTCTTACTGCTCCTCAATAAAGGCCTGATCTCTGGAGTGCAGAACTACTACAACATATTCTTCCACAGGAGTGGTTTTGGCAGTATGGTGCTGGGTGGCCACACAAGAAAGTAAAGGATGAGTTCGGCCTATCATGAAAGAATGAAGAGTGGTCATGTGCAAAAAACCGTTTATACTTTTAGATTATTTTAATATTGCTGATGAAATATAAAATGTAAGTTGTCATCAATATCAATCAGACTGTTTTCTTTATAACACATACGGATGTTATTTGTCACAAACCCCATGATATGAAGGCATCACTGTACAGATGTTCTGTATGTCTCTAAGCAACTTCTACAGAATAAGTATGGGTTCGTGTCTTTCCAGCAGAGACGCAGCGTTCACAGGAAGTGTCTTTCTGGCCTGCAGCAAGCTCTCCATCACTGCTTCAGTCAGATCACGCAATAAGCCAGTGACAGAGCAGAACCCACTGTTCAGTCCTTTTTATATTGATCTACAGTCAAGAACTTGGCTAAAGGTCTGAGATGAACACTCAGTCACACTGTTTACCTACTGGATTCAAAGCACACGACAAATGACCAACAGTCATTAATCGTGCATTAATGTAGCCTTTTATAGACTTCTCCTTGGATTTTACCTAAACAGGAGACACAAGCATTTTTAACACACACACACACACACACCACACACATATGTATATATATATATAAAACTCGGACATTTTGGACAAGCTTTCACAACTCTTCAAGTTCAGTCCTCAGTTCAGGAGGTTTGAACACTTAGCCTCATCATTAAAATATCACCCAAAATAAAGAGAAATGTATAGTGATAGTCGGACCACAGGGAGTCATAGCACTTCATAATAAACATAAAATAGCTATCTGTTCAAATTCAAGGAAGCCAAAGCGTGATTTTCGATTTTCTAAAGATAAAAATTTAAAACACCCTTGTCTACTTTAAGTCATCATACTAATGGTAGTCGAAACTCACTGACAAACTGTCTGATTGTCATCAATATTTCACCTCATCAAGCTTGGATTATTAAAGTCTTTCCTCAGGAGAAATAAATGATTTCAAATAGGATTAGCAAAAAAAAAAAATAATTCCATGTTTCTTACATAAGGCAAAAACACGATGTTCAAATAAAATGAGTGTTTTCATAAGTCGACCACAAAATTAACTGGGGTGTCTTTTTTTTACGTGTTAAACTTGAACCAGGCTATAATCAAACAAAAGATGTAAACTGCAAGTTTAAGTAGGAATCAGCTGCAAAATTTCTGCTAAAAGGCAAGGACCAGATGACTGCTGTATGTGAGCATGGTTTGGTCATTATGGAACACATTTTTTGTAAGTTATGGTACATAAATAATAGGTGTGGGAACTTCACTTCACCTTAAAGTTAACTATATGAACTGAAGGCTCAGGCCTGAACCACCAAAGTTATCGCATTATGCTGGGCTGGTTTTCTGTCCCTTGGATTTGCAACACTGTGTAAGAGCCTTTTCAGGCAAGAAGTACGTCAAGCTGTGTGGGTTTGCAGGTACACCAGAAATGAGCAGAGAAATAATGTCACATCTAAGTCCATTCTGTCACTACTGACTTTTGTCGCAGACAATCGTACAGATAAGTTCAGCGAGAAATAACTTCACAGTGCTTAACGTGGGCAACAAAATAGCCTCATTAGTCCACCAGAAAGTTTTTATATGAGCATTGTGGAAAATGCAGTCGTTAGAGAACAAGATGTAATTCTATTAAATATCTTATTATGCAATGACATAATCCATCCATCCATTTTCTGTACACCCTTGTCCCTTAGTGGGGTCGGGAGGGTTGCTGGTGCCTATCATAATGACATAATTAAGATACTAATTCATTATTCGTAGCTAAAAAGAATATGATGAATGAATGAGAACTATTCCGTGTGGCTGTGAATTATGTGTGAACTTATAACAAATTCATGTTATGGGTAAACTGGCACAACATCAATGATAATCAGCCTTGTCAAATTCCCTTCAATTACTGGTCTTACACACCATCCACCCTGTCAGAAAGGTTATTTTACTGCCTTAATCTTTTATCAACAAACTCTCTTTTGTTGCCAGGTTCACTCTATCCTTCCTTTAGTTGTAAACCACCAAGAGGATTTTTCAAGTTTTTAAGTGGTGTAAAACAACTACAAAAATTGTATTTCAGGCAAACACAAACAAACCCAAGCCTGGCGATTGCCTATATTCAGTTTCGTTCAATTCTCATCTCCCTTCAGTGCTCCGTCTAGGATTTCTACACTTGTGAACGACTGATGTTACTTTTCTGTGCTCTTCTTGAATTGCAGTCTGCCTCTGGTTGTAGTTTAGCAATGACAGGGGAGGAAGTGAATGAGCTCATTCAGTCTGCGCTGGCCACATTTCCAAATACTAAGCAATTAAAATCAGGGCAAAAGGAATCTATAAGAGATTTTTAGATATGGGCCAACTCCCCACGAGGTTGTTTACACTTTAGAGCACGTACAATTTCTGGTGAGCTGTCTTAAGCTGATGTATTACATACATCGCTGCCAAACGATGGCAACTGCGTAAAATCAAATCCAATAATTTAAAACTTCAACACAGTTCACGCGTCCAGCAAGCAGTAGCCCAAGGTCCAAACATTTTGTACAAAAAAATCCTAGAACCATGTGCTGTTATTTAGCAGGCTAATAAACTCTCAACGTTTCCACAGACTTCAATATGAAAATATTTGTTTCTCTACAACTTAAACCGAGGGTGTCCAAAGTGGAACCCTTGGACCATTTGTGGTGCTTTGACTGAATTTGTGCAGCTCTCAAACTACAATTTAAGAATGATACAGAATTGACCCGTCCAGCCCAGGGGCTTGATGTAGATGGAGACCTTTTATTTGTAATAATAGTAAAATGATGATAGTGTTCTTAAAATGGAAAATGTTAAGTACAACAAAATTTTAATCTTCTTATAACCCACTTTTTATAATAAGTAGAACCATGTTTATCCAGTGACTTTTACTGAAAAGCTGACTTTGCTGCACCAAGCTTTTATCTGATTTATCCAACTTGGCCAGCTAACATTTTGAAAGAAAGTGATCCAAATCCTTTTCTTTTACTGAGAATGAATTTGGTCAAACTGAAAACAAGATGCCTTTCTTTTAATACAAAATATATATATATATTTTTACTTTTTGGATCTACAATGAATAACATCCCTTTCCTGCAAAAGGACAACTTTATTTGCTTGATTTTTTTATTTTTTATTTTTAGTTCAGTTTAGTTTTCTTTGCTTGGTCCGTGAGTACCTTCGACTCATAATTTTGTCACAAGTGACAAAATGTTTAGACACTGACTTAAACAACAAAAAAAAGTTTAACAGGATAATTTAAAAAAATGCACATCTATGTAAATATAGATGTACTAGAAAATCTGCAAAATCTAAAATGTTTATATTGAGGCAGAAATAAAGGGCACTAAAAGAATTAAAACCCGCAGCCTTACAATGGTGATACACTAAAATGTTTAGCCTCTAGCTCTCGGAGTCAGACGCAATACATCTATGTAGGTTAAGTATGCATAATAACAATAAACATTCTTTTATATGAGTAACTTAAAGAACTGCAATACAAATAGCTGAATACAGGGGCACTTGCATAAAGTTTTCCAAAGGGTGAACTGAGGAAAGGGGGCACTAAAGACTTCAGGTTGGTGTACTAAACCCAGTGATTTTATGATGCTGTAAAAGCTGGTAGAGAGCAGAGCTGCGATGGAGTGATAGTGATTAAAAAGTTTAAATGCTACACAAAAACAAAAAAAAAAGACATAATGAATAAATACTTATATAAATAACCCAGTAAATAAAGCTAACTAAAGAAAATAAATAAACAAAAACTCATTGAACAACCTTTTAAAATTAGTGGCGATGTTAATTGGGTAATTTGGGTAATGCAACAGATATTTAAATTGTCAGGTTCGCCTTTTTACTGAAGCTACAAAAAAAGCTCCTGTCTGATGGGCATCCTGGGTCAAACTCAATTTGAAGATAATTAAGCACCGCTCACACATAACAAACACAAACACCATTTCGGATATTTTCATGTCAGCCTAACAGAACAACATCTCGGTCTGCTGCCACACATTTCACCCATCGCTGCAGGTGAACTGACCGGCGTTGTCTCAGCAAAGCGACCCCCCGAAGAGCCACATATAAAGCGGTGTCTGGGAGCCAAACGCTCCGACTTTCTCTTTGCTCCAGTCGACTGTGAGCGAGCAGAGTTTCGCTCCGCATGCTTGTAAATAAACTATTTATGTAGCTACCATTAAATCCATACCAGTGTCGCAATGCAAAAAAATAAAAAATAAAAATAATAATAAAAAAAATACACCAAATATAAATATTACCAATGCATGATACAATAAAACATGCGGAGTAAAAGCAAAGGCGTCACAAAGAAGGACGCTGCTGGATATCAATTAAAATCGTCTTAGAATAAATACATTTAGGAAAGCCTGAAGATTAAACTAAAGACGGCTTTCCAACCTTCCAACCCTACCACCGTCTTAACCTCCTGACAAAATGTCTACCTTTTCTCAAATAAAGGAAGCGGTGAACTTTCCAGCGCTTGCAGAGCGCTGGGCACAGAGCTCCGTGCAGCTGAGTGAGTCTCCTTGCGCCCTCCCCTGCCGCAGCTCAGTGTGTGACTGCCCCCCGGCCGCTCATGAACTTCCCTCACAGCCGCTGTTTCCTCCCCCATAAATAAAACTTACTTTTCTCTGGCTTGGCTGTCGGACGGCACGTTGCTGCTCTTGCCTTTGGCGTACATGCTTACAGAGAGCCTCCGATTGTCACGCACCTGTCAACCCATCACAACCTCCTTGGGCACAGCCCCGTCACCATAGCGACACAAGCAGCGTCGACTCCCATTGGATGTCCCGCTGTGCAGGACCGCCCGCTCCCCAAACAACCACCGCTGATTGACAGTTTTAGCCCCGCCCACTTTAAATTAACCCCCCCTCTCTCTCTCTCTCTCTCTCTCTCTCTCTCTCTCTCTCTCTTTCTCTCTCTCTCTCTCTCTCTCTCTTTCTCTCTCTCTTTCTGTTTCTCTGTCTCTCTCCTTTCTTTTTCTCCCTCTCTCTACCCTGTAGATCTGTGTCTCTTTCTGTTTGTCTGTCAGCATCTCTCTCATTCCTTCAGTGACTGGAAAGGCTTTACTGACATATAGAATCCGGCACACATGCACTTCTAGAAAACATGCTCACATACGCACATCTGCAGTACCTCCCTCATATTCTTCACTCTGAGCCGAGTGGGGGATTTGAAACCGTCCAACAAGGATTTTGAACGACTGGCTTTGGCTGTTCCCTTTATAGTCAATCACACCCTCTGCTGACACACACAGCACAAACAGCACATCCATATTTCCATTATTGTTTTACACACAAATGTAAGGTCATCCATTAAGGAGAGGAGCATGCTAGGAACAAGACAGAAAAAGCGTACTCTATATATTGCTGCTGCAGTGTGAATGGATTCTGGTCAGTTCCAACCCCCACTTTTGCCAATTTGTACCCCTACTTTGTTCCCACATGTTGCAGTTTGTTGCCATCTTTGCTTCATCCATTTCAGGTTGATTTCAAATCGAAAATATGAATTGAACGTCTACACTACTTACTATTTGATGGTTTATGAGATGCACCATTAAGATATTTCAGAAAACTGGTTGATTACGTCATACACTTACCTTCAATGGAGAAAGTTAAAGATTCACCTTGGAGAATTTTCCAATTCAAGACAGATTTAGAAAAAAAAAAATCTAATTGAAATGTATGTACATGCTTTACATGTTATAACAACTTGTTCAAACATTTGCATGTTAAGACTTGTGCAATGACCTTAAGCATACATGTGGATGATGGGACTATTCAGCAGATACCAACACAATGCATTCTGATCAACATGACGACAAAAGCAACTGGAAATGTAGGAAATGTGTAGAAGAGGATTATACAGTATTGTTTTCATAGATGTACCATCATAGAAAGAGAAGCACCTTTTTTTGATGTACATAAGTGACACTATATTTTAAAGATTGGACAAGTACTTTTGAGAATGTCAATTCTGATCTAAAAAAATAATAAAAAAAACAATAACCAGAGCGACTAAGTAAAATGTAACTGAGCTTTTTCCATAGGGTGGAGAATGCACCTATATCTATGGTTCTCATCGTTCCAGATAGGGTGAAGAGCTCCGTCATTTGGGTGGTCTCAGACCAGAGCAGTTGCTTCTAGACACTGAATGGTGTCGTTTGATGTGTTCCAGGTATAGTATCAGATCAGAATGATTCCTGGATGACTTCATGTGGAGGTTTTCTGGATTTGTCCTGCTAGGAGAAAAGCCAGAACAAGTTGGAAGGACTTTATTATGATTCTGGCCAAGCAGCACCTTGGGTTCCCCAGGAATGAGTGACGGAAGGCTGGAGTTTTCCCTCCTTGACCTGTTACCCCCCCCGCCCCCACATCCCGATCTCACTTAAGGGGAAGATCGTTGATGAACAATACACCAGTTGCCTTACAAGAATCTAACGTCTCCAGAACCGGTGGTGTGGGTGTGCTTTCTGATATGGAGCATCAAATGCTGAGTCATGCTCCTGTCCAGTTTGGCAGTTAACAGACAAGATAGTTCACTCTGGTGCCATAATGTACTCAAAAAAAAAAAAAAAAAAAGGATACAAGAGAGAAAGATGAGCAGAAAAACTTAGTTTGATGCCATTTAAACGTTAGGAGCATGACAGACTGTCGTACAAGGTGGCTGATGCCCAGACAGAAGTGAGTTCTGGAAAGACAGATTGTTGCAGTGTGATTGTGTGAGCGTGCGCGCGCTCAGGGTACAGCACAGGGGCAGCAGTGTTTATGCTTACGCAATGCTCCTGCGATGTGACCTAGTTGGAATGGATGTATGCTGCCTCATTCCCTCCTGTTTTCTCTCTCTGTGCCTGTCTCTCCCTCTTCCCCTTAATGTGTCATCCATTTTTTTTTCCTTGACTGAAACATATCACGTTCTCTTTTCACCTCTCTTTGTTTCACCCCTCTTCCTCCTCCTCAAACACACAAGAGCAACCCCCAACCCCCGACCCCGGAAAAAAAAAAAAAGTGTTTCAGACGAGCAAAACTTTCGGTTTTGGGATCAGTCCCCGAGGGTCTATCGCCATGACAACCAATCAGAGGTGATAAGCTTGAGTTTCAGAGAATGGAGGAGGAGGAAAGAAGAAAGGCATAACAGAACAAACTGAACTGAAAGTGGAATGTAAAGAAAATATAGAGGTTATGAGGTCATCTTTGGGAAAATATGTCATATGGACGGACGGAGGGATGCAGGAATGGATGTAGATAGATAGATAGATAGATAGATAGATAGATAGATAGATAGATAGATAGATAGATAGATAGATAGATAGATAGATAGATAAAAACTCAGTAAACTGTAATTAATTTTCTTATTTGTTGAGAATAAATATAATAGTCAAATTCAGTTGTTTGTTGAGAAATTCCTGCTAGACATTTATTCCTTTGCCTTTTCAGTTTTAGTGTCCTACCTGACTTTTTCTGAAATGCAGTGGAACCGTCAACTGCAGGAGGTTTTGTGTTGATCATATGTCAAGTTTTGCTGACAGGAGGACATTCTGTACCAACCTTGAGAACAAAATAATTAAAGTAAATTCTTATGCTCTGCTGATAGTCTAGATTACAGTCGTCTCAAACCTGCAGGTCCAGAACCATGTCTAGTTCTTTGACCTCTCCGCTAGGGCTCTTAAAAAAATCAAATTAGAAAAGTTTTTAATTATAAAGGCAATAGAAAAGAGTGGTTATGCATTTTCTGATATATCTGCATCAAAAATTTACAACAGAAGGGTAGCAATGGGTTTTTTTGTTGTTGCTTCAGACTTTGCTTAGTTTAAATTCATTAGCTTTCAGAATTATATTCAATACCTATTTATAAACTCTATCTCGTTTTGTGGCTGTAGACAGGACACAAATACCAAGGTGGCCAGAGCGGGAATCAAGCCGGCGGCCCACCAAGTGCAGGGCGAACTCCTACTGCCATCGCCCCCAGTGTCACATGAACAATATAACTAGACACAAAAGTCATTCAAGATCGCACAGTGGAGCAGTTATTAGGACTCCGACCTCCAGGTGCTTCCTCCCAACAAACTAACCAAAACATTCATGCTCTGGTTAATTTGTTGATCCAGTCTCAGTCTGCCGTTAGGTGTAACGGTGTGGATGGACGGTTGTTTTTTCTGTGCATTACTATTACGGCCTTTAATGGATAGGTACACTGTACATGGCGCACTCCACCTCTTTGACATTGACTTGGAGAAGAGCATTAACTTCCCATGGCTTTGCAACATCAAAGCTGCTGTAAAAATGGATAAATGATAAGCTCTTTCCAGTCTTGTCATTGGTAGCCCTAAGCTTAGACAATGTGCACTTGATCTTTGGAATTGAAAACCTAGTCCGTGACTCAACCCTGTTATATCAAATCAACCCAGGCCTGGATCACTTCAGTAGAGACATATTACTAGTATATTCAGAGAAATATATTTACCTAAAATCAACTGTAGGAGTATAATTACTACTATTATTTATTATCCTTTACCAGAGCACTTTCTATTTCCCTTTTAATGCCACACACGACTTCCCCATCTTTTCAACAACTGCTTTGGAGTTTTGGCAAACAGCCGTTGTTAACTGAGCCTGTCGATGGGCTATGTAATCGTATATTTCCACTGAGAGTGTCAGTTAGTCAGGACGCTAATTAGCAAACGATTAAGCCTTCACACTAAAGAGCTTCTTGAGATTAATTGTTCTGGAAGTTTACAAAAACACGACGCTCAAAGAATAAATTTTGTTGCATCGTGGACGCCTTATTGCCTTTTGTGATTTTCGGTTTTAGTTCCAACAAGGAGCCAGTGATAGTGATTTTCCTCTGCGCTCAGTTTAAATCAAGGCATAAAAACTTCATCTCACAGTGAGAAGTGGGGGAGACCTACTCTTTCAAATGCAAATATTACCAGCTGCACTTTTAGGATCTTCCAGCATAAACTCACTGATAGCATACTCACAACACAGATGGGTCGCATCGTCACAATTTACAAGATTGTCATGTATGACTCACAATAACAAATATGTACAGATGTGGTGACTACACATCCAAGAAAAAAAAAAATGGAAAGGACACAGAAGGAAAGAAAACAGCCTCTTGGTCATAGCCTCCTCTGGTCATGGGGCATCTTGAAACTGCCTCCTCCAAACAACATTAGCTGTTCCCTCCACCCTCTTCTGTCTGCTGATAAAACACCAGCCCCAGCCAGAGCTTTCTGTTAATGACGGAAAAAGTTACAAACCCCTTACATCTGCCTGTAAAGACTAAAATTGGATGGTATGAAAACTGAAAACTTCCAATACAGCCAATTTAAACAGCATGCCTCTATAGGTGTGTGCTGCTCAGGGTAAACAGAGTCAACTTGTAAATAAGCTCCGTAGTTTATCGAACAGGAGTCAGCATGACAGCGCGCAGCAGGGGGGTGAAATAAACTCAGCATTCGAGAAAAAAGATGTTTGCTCTCAAAGCGTGATGCAACGGGAAAGCAAGAGATGAGAATATTCTAATAAGTGTGATTCCGAACCTCGCTGATTACATGATATGAAAATGTTGACCGGTCTTCTGCTTCCCGCTGTGCCAACCCCTCTGTTCTTATGCTGGTTCACTCGGCGGATTAACGCATGTCAGGTCTTTGCAGGGAGTCAGCCGTCTGAGACGTGTTTAACTTGGAAGACTAGTTCAAGGTGGCGTGTATTACACAAGCAGTGTCACATATTGTGCATATTTCCGTCAGTGCCGGATCGAGTTCAGCACAAAATCACACAAACATGTTCATAAAGAAAAAAAAAAAATCCTAAACAAAACCAAACACAGTAGCAGAGTAGTTCTGAGAGCTGAGCAACAGCATTGTCTGTACATGTGCCTCTCGTACCGCCGGCCACATCTGTTACTGATTTCTAAAGAGATGCAGCACATCCAGATCTTAAGGTGCTTTGGTTGACAGAAGCATAAGAAACGGGAGATCATAATAAGAGATGGGTGGATAAACTTATTGTCTATGTCACGTATAATGATTCATGTAGAAACGACAATTTAGAGTGACCAGTTAACCTAGCAGTTGTATTTTTGGACAAGGGGGAAGCTGGAGTCCCCAGAGAGAGCCCACACATGTACAAGGAGCTCATGCAAACGCCATGTCGACATACTGCAACCAGGATTTATGCTCCAAACCTTGACATGCCATACAACTTGTGCAGATGTACACAAGTTGCCTCATTTCTTCCTGATTCCTTCTCTTTGCAGGAATTGTCGAACTGTGAGTTTTTGTCTATGGGAACTGAAAGGGTCAAATAAAAAGTGTCAATAGCAATTGTGCCACCAGTAATTTTTCTCAAAATAATTTTTGTGTCCCTCACTGTATAAATTGGTTTTCTTATTCTAAAAGTATGAGACTATACTGCCATAAAAAAAAAAAAAAACACAGAAAACTAATATATTTTAGTTTCTGACACAACTTCATCTGAGGTGCCAATTATTTGTTTGTATATAACAAATTATTACAGCTGTGATGCAAATCTTTGCATGGCCTGTGAACCTGTTGTAATCTTTACAACGTTATTAGAGTGAAGACTATGGTCACAACTTGTCATTGTGATTCAAATATACTGCATGTATTCTATCTTATCAAGAAAGCAAGGAATCCAATCACTGTCATTTCAACATGCAGAGCAGACTTTTTTGGAGATTTAATGTCTTAAGTTAATTACACCGCTGACATGAAAGAGCATTTCATCCCGGGAATAAGTTGAGAAAAAGAGCAGTTGAGCCAAGGTGGAAAACTCCAACACAATTAGATCCATGCAGAGCCCTGTTCTGAATTCTGAGCAGGCTTTCCATCCGCGAAACTCCTGATGATCTGAGCCGAGGAGAGCGTGTGCTGGGTGCTGATGTGACTGACGGAACAGCAGTGGAGCGCTGGTCGGGCTGCCGCAGAGGACTGTGGGTAATTAGGCTGCAGATGAGTGTGACCCAAAAAACAATGCAAGAGAGGGGGGAAATGGATGAGGACATGTGTGTGTGTGTGTATATGTGTGTGTACAGAGGAGGCACCTCTTGTGCTGCTGGTCAAAAGCACATTTTTGTGGACTGGATGCAGACTTCAGGTGGTGCATATATTTGTGAGGAATACTGACCATCATAGCTTGTCAATCCTTTATCAAACTGAGCAACATGTAAAACTAATCCAAGCATTCTCCTTAAATTCCAGTAGAGCAGCATTTTCCCATGTGTGCTAACTACAAAAAAAAAAAAAAAAAAAAAAACCAGCTTTTCTTCTATTCCTATTTGTCTGAACTTGCTATTTTTTTTAATAGTTAGAGCACAACACATTTATTGTCAGTGCTTTACAAGGTTAAAGACTGAGTTTCATCATTTATGTAGTAACAGAGGTACACAATTGTGTCAGGAATTTCCTTTAACGTTCTTGACCCTCACTAGTTATTCTTGGTCAATCGTTCAGCTTTGTAAAGTTTTGTTTGTAGACCAGAAGGCAGACGGCCATTTAGTGTACAAGCCATACATATCGACTGTACACTGCAATACAAGCTGCTGCTTTACCACTGTTTCCTCAAGTGGCAGTAAGGATGTGTGAAGTATATTGTTCAAATAACATTGATACACCTCGCATAATCAAGTGTTTCTTTCACTTAGTCAAATCAAAAATAAATAAATAATGCACTGAGCTGTAGCAGTACACATGAAGATTACATGAAATATTTTAGCTTTTAATGGTCACAATTACAAACGAATAAATAGAGGATGAAAATGATCTGGTTGCCATAAAAACACATGGGGGTTTAATTTAACCCTACACCATGTCCATGTCTGCTCATTTTATTTCAAATCAAGTTACTCTTTTTCTGTCATATTTATTGAAGGAATGGAGGTTTGTTGCTTTTTGGACATCACTGAATAGGCTGGATCTAGGTCTAATTGTACCGATAATGCCTCAACAGGTGTGAACTAAGAATATATATTTTCTGCTTAAAAATATTGTCTGATCCTGTCCACTTTTTAACCTCCTTATTGGCTGATGGCATGCTATTCTTTTAGTGGAAGTTGAGCTGTTGCTGCATAAGCATCTTTTCCATCGCAGCAAAACTTTGAAAATGATGCCTAACACTTTTGGAAGTATTGAAACTGATTAGTCACCACTGATTAGTCACCACCACCACTTTTAGGAACTAGAGATGATGGATAATCTGGTGTCAGGCTCAGCACTGTGGTTGTGGTCCAATATCAAGCACTTTCTTTGAAAATTTGAGGGATTAGCATGAATGTGCTGTTTGTGTCAGAGTGACCAACACAAGTACACCGGCTGAGTGGTAACAAACACAAGGAACGAGATGACACACTACAACAGTGCATGACCAATCTGCTGAAGATCTTGGAGAGTGGTGTCAGGGCTGTGTACCATTCTCCTTCTGTGGTCTCTGTTTGTTCAATAAATAAGTTAAATAGTCAGTTTGACTAGTTTCTTAATTTTGATCATTTTATCCAGGAAGCTCCACCAAACCCAATAGCAGAACAAGCTGTTTGGCATTGGCAGAGCTGACTTGGGAAGTTTTTCAAAGGCACCAACTTACAAACTGAAACAACAAATACACTTCCTTACAAGTGTGGCACTATTTCAAGAAAAATGAATACAATTTCCAACCACATAATATTTATTGCCATGAGGGATTGTTGCAACAACAAGCAAAAATAACCAAGCAAACAATTCCCTTCACTTTTTGTGCTAAATATACAAAAATCACCCAATAAAGCTGCAGTATGCAAACTAGTTTTTACATATTTGTTGAAACGGTCACAAGTGTTTTCCCTCCCATCATCTAAGGGGGGCGCCACTCCCTGCCAACAAGACCGACCCGTCCTAACCCCACAGAAGTCCTGGCATACAGAAATTCAGGGTATTCACAGTTAAAGTTATTGACCTTATTATTGGGCATAAATGATGCAAGCAAGCATCATTTATGTGGAAGCTATGCCCAAGCCACACTGCTAGTTCGGCTAGCACTAACTGATTGTGAACTTTCTAAGCGCCAACGACAAACTTGACTAAAGCTGAAAGAAAACATGTACTGTATTTAGAGTCACCAGGAGGTGACTCTAAATCAAATGAATGGTTTTAGAAAAATAATATAGCACTGGCATTCTGTAAACATCATGGTCTAATGTGTTTTGGATTTATAACCACTGAGCGCCGCTTAGTCCACTCAAATAAAAGAAAATGTAAAATAAAGGTCAAACTTGATTTTTGGGATGACTGATGTGACACATTTTCTCAATTAAACCCCTCTGTAATTGGTGCCAACCAATCGCCGCACATGCTGCTGCAGGAATAAAGGGAGTCGTAATGTTTTGCAAAAAGCTTGAGTTTCAGCCAGCAGAAAAAGGAGAGCGGCTCAAGCTTTGCCTGTGGAGCGGCAGTGTCTTCATGCTTCACTGGCTGCTTTAAAAGAAAGTGTTGCTCTGTTCCTCACCGAGGTCTTTGGAAGGTGAACGGTAATTGCTAAGGGAGGATTTAGAATGACGACGGAACAAAGCGCCTCCTTTGTCTTACAGTCCCAACTCTCATGATTTAAGACGGAGCAGTGATTCAGACACAAACTACAGACAGTAACATGAAGCTCCTCTTCGTGCGGTTGTGTCAGGGAGTTTGTGTGTTGACCAGAGACTGACAGAAACTGATTTGCAGACTACATGGTATTGTTTCTGACTCATTAGCTGCTGTGCCGGCGCTGTGGTAACATGACATCATGGTGGCATGGCTTTTAAAGTCTGACCACAGGGTATGATGCTCTGTTATGAATGACTTCTTTCGATGTGACTTCATCATGTAAATCTCACTGGAAACCCCAAACAGGTCGCCTCCATTGTCTGACTCGTGCATAATAAAGTTGTTGGAAAGACAAACTGTTTCTGAACCACCCGACAGACAGACTGACGTAATCAAATCCCACGCAAAACAGAGGACAAGAAGTATTATGAAAGACATGCTTTTATGTATAATGTTCTAAAAAAAAAAAAAAAAACAAGAACAGAGAAAACTGCTTAGCATATAATGTGCTACAAATAAACAAAAAAAGGAAAGAAGCAGACAGAGGGAAAGGAGCAGCAGAGGATGTGAAAGACTGGGAGGCGAGACTGTTAATGCCATCTTTTCCTGCTCCTAAATGAGCCTGTCTGCGTGTTAATCAGCCAGAAGCTGACAAAGAGCCGGGTTCTGCCTGGTTGCCGGATCTTTCAGCACCCTTCAGGAGCCTCCTCTGTCCTGACCAGCATTGTTTGAGAAGAAGAAAGCTATCAGAGGATCTGCGCAAGATTAGGGCTGCCAACTGTTCCCTCTGTGGCTTCCTGTTTTGCCGCAGGAATTCTTTTAGGGTGTGCATAAAAAAAAAAAAAAGAAAAAAAAAGAAAAGAAAAGCCACATAAGTGAACAAATCCAACAGATTTAACCCTTTCCTATCCAGCAAAAAGCAAGATATTTAAAAGTGCTTGTTTGGAAAAAAAATCCTCTAAGTTAACAAAGTCTGCAAAATACAAAATAATGTGTTTCATATTCAGGGTTTTTTTATATATATATTCTCAAAATACATGGAATTTTTTTTCAACGCCACATGCTCTTGAATTATATGGAAAATGATTTATAGTTTTTAAAACTGTGTTGGCCATTTTTTTAATACCTGTGTTTTGTCACAGATGGCATGTTGTGTCTATGCAAAATAGGGTCACATCTTGCCAGAGCACCTCTCTTCAGATGTCTGCTGTGTATCTTCTACTAGCATGTGGGCATTTTTAACCTGGGCATCTTCTTCAGAGTTTCCTTTAAGGATGGCTTTCTTTTGGTCTCTCCTCCTTTAAATCCAAGTATGTGGAGTGAACAAAGAATAGTTGTCATGTTAGCAGGTTTCCCCACCTGAGCCATGCATATCTACAGTTTTCCTAGAATGACCATGGATTTCTTAGTATTAGCTCCAGTTAATACTCTCCTTGTCATACTTTACATTTTTTGGGAAGCCTAATGGATGAAAAGTGCTCTAATCTTCTCAACTTTCTCCCTGACCTGTCTGCAATGGTTCTTGGTGTCACTGATGGTACCTGTTCACTAATGTTTGCTAACAAACCTCTGGCCCTTGAGAGAAGACATAAATTTATACTGAAATTGAATGCCATTTTAGATGACTCTATATGCTATGTTACTTTTGAAAGCATCTAGGTTAACTTGATTTTATTTAGGGGCTTTGGAATAAAGGGGACGAAAGTTAGATACTCCACATTTTTCAAGACTGTATTATTTGTAACATGTGACAGAATGCATGAACAACAGAGAAGTATGAACGCCTTTGCCAGACACTTTAATGTACTTTGTAGAAATTATGAAAAACTGCTTTAATTGTTATAAATGCAAAATATATGAGATTTTACCACCAAATCTAAAAAGTCAGGCGTGTGGTTCATCTTATATCATTCTGTTTCCCTCACTCCATCTATGTTCCACTTTACCAAGTATTTTTTCTTGCAGTGCTTCCACACTACCGCCTCTTTCTTTTCCATCCTCTCTTCTCTTCAGCCTACTGCTGCTCACTGTCAGACTTCTTCATTTTCCTCCAGTTTTAACCCACCACCACCTCCTGCTCTCCTCCCCCCTTCCTCTCCATCTAAATTGCAAATAGCAGCAGTGCCGACTGCCAGAAGAGCTCCTCAATGTCATTAGAGCTGACCCTGTGGATTAACCAGCGGAGGGAGGTGCTGTGCAGAAAGTACAGATCAATAAAATGCTTATCCTCTGGGTTCTTTTACTTCACTCTGGATTTAGATCTAACTATCTCAAATGTTTACTCCAGTCTTGGGGAAAAAAAAGAAGAAGAAAAAACAAGCGGCCAAGGTTATAAATGGCTGATGCAGTTTGAATATTAATAAAAAGCATCAAGTGCGAGGAGTGACGAAAGGAGGGATCTCTACGATGATCATTTGGCTGCGACTGTGAGCTTTGTAATAATGACTGAAACAAGTTGCAAGGACCTGGCGGATCAATGAAAATGCCAGTCACTGCTGTCAGGATCAGCCAACTGTTTCATGAGGACATTTAAAAGTGAAGATGATGAACCATGGGTGCATTCGTCTGTGTGTGGTTGGTGTAAACTCGTTGGCTGACCTAGACGCCATTATCAGAGAGTGATGAAGCTAAGTGCAACAAGAATGCATTAAACCACTTTCTACAAACACATAGAAACAAACCCGCACAAGCCAAATGGACATGGGGAACATTTGTTGCCATGGCAGGTAAGAAAAAGTAGTCCTTTATTGCAGCAGCACGACGTCACATTGTTTTTATTCTTAAAACATTTGCTTAGGTCAAAATGTTAAGAATAAGTATTGTTTAAGACATCGCCTGTTGTACAATTACACATGTGCACGGTTCTCTAAAATCTATTGGCACTAATTGGAACCATGTGCTTTACTGATGAATATTTGGGAAGTGAGGAGAATCAGTGATGCTGCTTGTTTCGCTTTCAAAGGTCCTGAGTGCATTTGAATGGAATGAAAGCTAAACATTTTTGGTTGTTGAGTCATGAATAAAAAAATCAAATCTACAGTAATCTAATCTTTTAATACCCAGAACTTCAACTTTACAGCAAATGCTTTTTCGACTTAACTGCACTACAGTTAGTAGTAGCGTACCAATCAAACGCTACTGCTGTATGTCCATACGCTTTTTTAAAAAAAATTCTAGGTCAGCTTCGTCTTGTTCTTATCACAAACAGCTGGACTTTGTTCTGGCTGAGAAAGAGACAGGAGGTAAACTCAACAGATCAGCAGAGTGTCACTGTAAAGATACTAACTTCAAGTACAATCAAGATTTATAGAAACCCGTACCAACAGATGTATTGTGCCAAATCAGTGTGTTAAAACACTGCTCTGGTCTAATCCTGAAATAGACCATCAATACTATCATGTATGATAGTATCTAAGTGTTTAGGGCCATCTAGTGGTTGATTTTAGAAGAGTCAAACAAGTACAGAAAATAATTTAACATACTTCAGTTTTGAATATTATTATTATTATTATTATTATTATTATTATTATTATTATTATTATTATTATTATTATTATTATTAGTTGTTGTAGTATTAGTGATAGTAATACTCCTAGTAGTATTAGCATTATTATGGACAAATAATAAAATTAAGTGTCTGTTTGACCCTGCTGAAGTTAGCTTCAGGGCAGTAGCTGGAGTGAATGTTTATTTCACTTCATAATAAATCTGGAGTTCCTATGATCAGTCCAAACTTAAAAAAAACAAAAAAAACAAACAAAAAAACATTTGAATATTTGTGAAAACCATCTGAATTATTATAAATTAAAGCCAGATCTTCTAAAACACAGTGTGAACCATTTTTATTTAAAATAACTTGAAGGTTTGGCCTGAATTTATTTAGCACTTTTCCAGTCATACTTACTCCTCATAACTATGAGGAGTAAGTATGACTTACTTGGTGAATATGGCTCAACAGCCATATTCACCAAATTACACTCACAAACTCATTTACACACCAAAGGCAACTTGGGGCATTCCTGCTCGGGTGTGCCTTGCCCAGGGGCACATCAACATATGGATGTGGGAATGAACCTACATCCTTCCAAATACAAGACAACTAATCTAACTACTTAATTTAGAAGGTATAACTTCTTGTAAACTCAGTATAGACAGTTTAAAATAAACTGTACTTTATAAAGTACAGTCTAATACAGGTGCATGAAAAAGGCTGTTTTGGCTTAAGATTATGAATGCAATGTTACACTACCTTTAATTGTTGGACATTGGAAATAAATAAAGTACTTTTTTAAAAAAAAATGCTAACTATATCCCTGCTGATACTTCCAATGTTGTCTTTTAATAAATAACATCAAGACGGTCAAGAGAGAAAACCTTAAAACTTCCTTATTCCCAAGACTTAGCTGGGTTTCCTCCAGGGTTGGTCTGTAGTCAGACTTCATCTTCCCATGAACTCTGACTACACCCCCTTTCCAGTTCTCCACTCTGCCTTTTTTGAACATTTTTAAATAGATTCAGTTTTGAAAATACTGAATCTGTATTTTCAAATTGTTTTTGTCCTTGTAGAAACATATTCTACAAGGACAGGTTTCTACATATTCCTTCCTTCCTTGTTTGTTTGTTTTTTTAGAAAAAAATACTATGGCGGGATCAAGTTATGGGTGGCTGGGAATTTGCTCCGCCTCATAACAAGGCGGTTCCTGCCAGGATGTTGCTCAGATGTTCTCCCCGTTGTCTGTTTTGAACGTAATTTAGTTAACTCTTCCCTTTACAGTTTTAGTATTTACCGAGAAACTCGTGAAATTTAAAATTTACAAATTTCCCACTGTCCGCGCAACTTCGTGATTGACGATGTTTCAAGATACGATCAAGAATTTCGGCATCAGCTTTGATGAGAGAAACACGTTCTCTGCAGGCGACTTCATAACAGGAACAATCAGTTTTGACAACTTTTAAAAGCAGTTGTTTATATGCAACTGTTTTAAAAAGTTGCATATAAATAATATATCGTAGTGGAAAAAAGGAATTCTGCTCAAAATTAATTTTGGTTTTATGCACTTTATGCATGCTCATTAGTGTGTCATTCAGTTTCTCTAGCATGATTTACGAAGGTAATGTGGTTTAAATATTAGCAAAGTGTTTGTATCTTTATTTTCCGGCACACCTTAGAACATAAAATCGCTGACTTTATTATCTTGCCTTGCACACCTTTTGTTTGCTGTGTCGTCATGTTTGCTAGTGTAAAGACCTTCTTCTAAACTAATATATAAGGATAGTTGTTTCTGTGAAATTGCTTACCATTCTGTATTTTTAAATATATGGTAGTTATGACATATGCCACCGCATTAGAGCTTTCAATCTATTTTATAAGTGTATTGTAGTAAAGGAGAATGAATACAAATATGGACATGCCACAAGTTTAAATATGTAGCCTATCTCTTTTCTCCCAATTTTCTTAGTCCACCCATAAATTGTCATTAAAACACCTAAGAGATTAAAGTTAAAATATTAGAAAAGTTCAAATTGTAAGGCACTCTTTTCTGAAAAATCTCCACTTACTCGAGCAGCTAAAAACAAATAATAAAATTACTTAGTTCATTAATGAAATTACATACGTTTCTCTATGGTCAGACATTAAATCAACTTTTAATTTCTAATAATGTAAGCAAAGCCATTGGAAGCCGTTTCCTCATTCAAAATCCAGACCCTGTTTAGATTGACTCACAAACATTCATACAATTTACTTTCAAATGCCAAAGTATTGGAGATGAATTAAGCAAGTCATTAAACACTAATGAATATACATCAAGTTTACAGCAAATGTTCAATCATTACCATGAACACACATTTAATGTACAAAATCTGTAGCTCTTGATTTTAGGAACATAGCAGCTGTGGTTATATATGACCTGTTAAGGGCAGGTCATTAAAAAAATACAATTTCACAATACTATGTAGAGGCTGATGAACCATATGGAGATCTTTATCACATGGAAAGTTTTTATTGTATGAAGATAAGATAATATTTGAGACATGTTGGAAAGTATTGACCAATAAATGCAAAATAATATGTCCTAGATTTGACTGCTAAAGCTTGCTTTCGCACATAAATCAAACCAATCCTCTTCGCTGTACAGACGCGCCCTCCTACTGTAGGTGGAGAGAGACGCCTGCTTTTAGTGTCAGGTTTCCTCACCTGCTGTCGACCTCGGTGCGTAAATCCTGTCAGGATGTCGTCGACAATAAAGAAGGTAGAAATCACTTATAACTCCATCAATGCCAGCAATACTTTTACAAACGGAGACATTGTTTCTGGTCAAGTTTCTGTGGAAGCGGCCAAGGATTGCCAGATCAGCTCCTTCTACATCAAGTTTAAGGGGAAAGCTGACGTCTTTTGGACGGAGACCTATGGTCAGAACACTTATTCGTACCACGCCAAAGATAAATACTTCAGCGTGCGGCAGTACTTCATCAGAGACCCAAACAGCAAGGGTAAGGCTTATTTCTCTGGGTTTCACTGCAGGAAGAAGTTCAAAACTGAAAAAGTAGCAAGTAGTAGCCAGTCGTTGAAATCAAAGGTCCATGCATAATTTGATTGAATTTTCTTCTGAGAAACAAAGATGACAAAACAAACAACCAAAAATAAATAAATAAATAAATAAATAAATAAATAAATAAATAAATAAATAAATAAATAATTTGTTCAATTTTATTTTAAGACACAAAATAAGAGCTTTTAGTTTTATTTCTTTTTGTTACTCAAAATGGATGGGAAGAAACTTTTAAAGGTAGCTCTATTTTCCTCATGTTTAAATCATGGCTAACATGAACCATGCAACCAATTCTCGGAACCATCATTTATTGTAACTTTAGGAGGCGCTATTTCTCCTTTGATCCGCCCTGAAATGATAAGCGCAGAGCTAAGCGTCAACAATTTTGCCCTGACAATAAAAACAACAACAACAACAACAACAACAACAACAACAACAACAACAACAACAACAACAACAACAACAACAATAATAATAATAATAATAATAATAATAATTAATAAACATGGTTTCAACGTGCTTTGCATTACATTGTAAATAACAATGCATAAATCACACAACACAAGTAAAAATGTTGTACAAAATCAGCAGTTAAAAACCAAGCTAAATAATAGTGATATAAACATAATTTGTAATAGAAGAATATCAGATGTTCCATAAATGAAGCTGCTGATATTGCAGATGAAAGCTATGATCCGTTTTAAATATGGCTGAAGCTAAAAGAAAAAAAAAAAGTTAAGAGGAGAGTTTATTAACAACTTTGTTAACAAATATTCAACATGTGTTTCACATGGAAGTAGTGACCCAGCTGTATCCAGAGAACAGGAATGATCAGAATGAATCACTTGTTTCTCACATTAAAATGTTTTGCACAATGTTCTGGATTGTTTATAATAACAGGTCACACTGTGAAATATTCATAAAACAGTTTTTGTTTTTTGTTTTATGCCGTTAAAAATATTTATTTTAAATACTGACTTTCTGGGTCAAGCTGGTTTCATTTGTTGCATTGTAATTCCTGTTTGTCTGCAGATGACCAGAAATCCTTGATTGCACACCAAAGTGGAGAAACTTGTAAGTCTTTGTATTTCTCTGTCAGGCGTTTTTTTTCTTCTTTTATTACAATGAAAACATGCCAGTGGTCTAACTTTGCTTTTTGTAATAATAACGCACATTTTGTTAGGACATGCGTCCAGTTTAGAAAAGCTTTATATGTGTTGGTTTAAATGAGAGCTTCAGAGCTTAAATTAGATTTTATCTGGAAGTCCATCCCAAAGCCCCACAAAGGAAAATGAAATGTTTTTTCTTATTTTTTCTATTCTTTTGTTACACTTCTATGTTTTTTATTTCTTCTTAGACTCCAACGTTGTGCCTCCAGGTATCCATGTGTATCCATTCTCCTTTCAATTCCCTCTCCAGTAAGAATCAATTCTAATTATTGTTGTTTTTTAAGTTATTATTAAGGTTACACTGTTCTACATATGCATTATGTTGTGGTGGGGTTAAATAAGGAACTTGAATTAATATACCACTGTTAAACGTGTCTTTCATTACACCATTTATAAAAAAAATAAGAACAAAAAGTGATTCTCACTGTTATCTGTCTCCATGTTTTTCCTCCTTAGGAATATTCCCTCCACCTTTAAAGGTGCAGACGGTAAAATTGTGTACTTGCTGGAGGCTGTTCTGAGCAGGTCGATGAAGATGGACAGCAAAGAATCAACCATGATCAACTTTGTGGCAAAAGGAGACCTGAACCCAGTTCCTGGATTAATGGTATTTTTGACATCTGTGCCATGTTCTGTCTCTTTGGATGTCAGGAGCAATTAAAGATGATTTAATGTAGCCCCCCAAACCTCCCCACCCTTTCCCACCCCACATAATGCCTTTAGCAATATCTTCTAAAATAAAAGGCATTTTCTACATTCCACATCCTTTTAATATGAACTCATCCAATTGTACAATCATAGGTCTATGGTTATTCACCTCGGTTTTACTTACTATACATTTACACAACATTAAAAGTTTGCCAGTATATGCTTTGAGTGCTACCAACCTAATGACTGTAGAACGCTACAAATGATAGGCATTAATTTTTCACTTAACTAAAAGTGTTAGCATGAAAGTGATCACTTTGTGCCCTTTGTATTTTAGATCCTGACCTGACCTAAATGCATGTTAACTATGTTGCCGGCCCCTTGACATATATGTCCCAACTTTACAGACATTCAGAAGACTGTTATGGTGTTTAAGGTTTCTACTTGTTTTCTACTTGCATTTACTACCTGAGCTGTCTTGTAGGAACCCCAACATGAAACTATGGATAAGAAAATGAAACTTTTCACCTCAGGAACTGTTGCCATGGATGTAAATCTTGAAAAGTCAGGCTTTTTCCAAGGTGAGACACTTTTATATTTGACAATGACAGCAATTCTGGAATGTTCTTATACCAGCTACTCTGACCATTTTCTTTTTCTCACAGGGGAAGGATTAAAAGTTAAGGCCTTCATTAAGAACGATTCATCTCGTGAGATCAAGCCCAAATACTGCATATACCGGAAGCACAGCTTCTTTGCCCGGGGAAGGAGAAGAGTTCACACAAAAGACCTCATTAAAGAGGTTGGAAGACCCATCCCTCCTAAAGCCTCAGAAAACGTCACACAGGTCATCGCCATTCCTCAGGATGTGGAGCCCTCCATCCTCAACTGCAGCATCATCAAAGTAGAGCACAGACTCAGGGTTAGTATCAACATTAAAGATATTTGAATTGCCACAAAAGCTGTGTTGCAGAAGCCACGTGTCAACTCAATGCTTTTCAGCAACTCGTCTTATAATTTATGGTGCTTTTCCAACGGCGGGTCTTATGTACCCAATACGTGAAGAAAAAACCAGGGCATAGTCTGATTACTGCAGCTCATTCATATGGAGCAGATAAACATTAACTGTAACTGTAATAACACCTGCATTTTCCAATTATCTAGAAATCACTTTTAATTATTTCAAGACAGTTTAAAGGCCAAGAGAAAGACAATGTGATTGCAGATGGCTTGTTTTTACTTTTAGAGATTTGGTACCTGTTTTCAAAAACCAGAGCATTTCATAGCCAAAACTCTAACTTTCTTTGATTCCAAAGTGTTAGATTTAAATGCTTTGAAATTTTCTTAGAAGCTGGTATCCATATTAAAAACAG
>NW_015113196.1:272597-273981 GCF_001443285.1 Poecilia latipinna
CCAGCTACTCTGACCATTTTCTTTTTCTCACAGGGGAAGGATTAAAAGTTAAGGCCTTCATTAAGAACGATTCATCTCGTGAGATCAAGCCCAAATACTGCATATACCGGAAGCACAGCTTCTTTGCCCGGGGAAGGAGAAGAGTTCACACAAAAGACCTCATTAAAGAGGTTGGAAGACCCATCCCTCCTAAAGCCTCAGAAAACGTCACACAGGTCATCGCCATTCCTCAGGATGTGGAGCCCTCCATCCTCAACTGCAGCATCATCAAAGCAGAGCACAGACTCAGGGTTAGTATCAACATTAAAGATATTTGAATTGCCACAAAAGCTGTGTTGCAGAAGCCACGTGTCAACTCGATGCTTTTCAGCAACTCGTCTTATAATTTATGGTGCTTTTCCAAAGGCGGGTCTTATGTACCCAATACGTGAAGAAAAAACCAGGGCATAGTCTGATTAGTGCAGCTCATTCAAACGGAGCAGATAAACATTAACTGTAACTGTAATAACACCTGCATTTTCCAATTATCTAGAAATCACTTTTAATTATTTCAAGACAGTTTAAAGGCCAAGAGAAAGACAATGTGATTGCAGATGTCTTGTTTTTACTTTTAGAGATTTGGTACCTGTTTTCAAAAACCAGAGCATTTCATAGCCAAAACTCTAACTTTCTTTGATTCCAAAGTGTTAGATTTAAATGCTTTGAAATTTTCTTAGAAGCTGGTATCCATATTAAAAACAGCATCCCTCTCCCCAGGTCTACCTTAATGTGAAATACGCTTCAGACCCAGAGATCAAATTTGACATCATCATCCTGCCGGCCCATCAGGTCCCTGCTGTGGCAACAGCACCAACAGCTGCTTCTGACTTTGGAATCGGACCATTTGGGAGCTATGGAAATCCAAACCCTCCCGTATGGGGCTTTGGACCCCAACAACCACCACCGGCATATCAACCTGCTGGTCCTCCTCCTCCTTATGGGGCACATGGAATGTACCCTCCTCTGAATGAATTTGATCATAAATATTAAACACCTTTACTGTTGCTTCTAAAGAGGAGAAAGATAAAACCAAAAATGTATAGCAATTTTATGTAAACAGAACATTTATCACTGATTCTCTGTGCTTTCAATTTATATTTGGATAAAAATGTAAACTGCAGAGTGCCATGTCTTATAATAAATGTCTTTCTAATAGTAATTGATTTCAAGTTATTGTGCATTTGCAGTTTAATGAACAGATTCTAGTCATTTTTAACTACATTTTTTGCATCCATTTCCATGTGATTTTTTTCTTTCAGTTAGGAGCAACAGGACAGTCCAGGCTATGATTCAGTGTCTTCTTTCTTTATGAATGTATTTGTTCAATGACAAGCTAAAGTAACTT
>NW_015113196.1:280220-284302 GCF_001443285.1 Poecilia latipinna
TGCTTTTATTTGAGAGTTCATCTGTATTTCAAATGATTCAGGAAATGAACTGAAATAATTTTATTCAAATATACAGAAAAACCAAATGACAATTTTAAGCTGACCAAGACCAAGAGTGTATATCTACACTGAAATTATTTACACCGTTCATAGAGTTGGGCCTGGTTCTTACTGTGTTATCAGTTCCAGAAACTTGTTCTGCTGCCTTTATCATGAGTTTATAGACCATAATAAATAACACACCTGACTGACAAATTAGGTCCATCATGTGACACCAACTAAAATGGAAAATTTGACCACCAACATATCATGTGACAAGATGACTGTCAATTACACATTCATTACTCCTTACTGGAAAACATGGCAGACTTTCTTTATTCCCTGTTTTCCATTCAGGTGGTTGTCAGGTTTGTCACAGCAGTCTGATATTCAGGCTCCAATATTCAGTTTCTACTCATGCTTTTTTTTTTTTTCCAACAGGTTTTTTTTCTTCCCAAGTTTCATTCTTTTTCCATGACACAGATTTAACAACCAACCTTGACAGTTTTGAATTTCAGTCAATGTAATTTTAACAAAGCAGTGCATTGTTGAAATGGTTGTTGTTATTTTGAACTACAGAGCAAATATTTCATAAACTGTGCTTCTGAAGCAAAACTTTGGTTAAAAACTTCACTGAAATTAGCTAATATCAGTAAAAGGGGAAAAATTAGATTTTAAAAGCACATCCTCTGTCAGAGCTGAAGCTTTTATTTTCTCCAGAGAAGTTCACCTCGAATCAGGTGACACAATAATGGGCGCTCTGATTGGTTGAGATACTGACTTAACTCTTTCTGAGCTGGACTACAACTTGTTTAACTAAAATGTGCTCATGCCTACAGTATAGAGTACAAATATTTCACAACATATTTTTGATGATATATCATGTCAGAGTAGCTCCCAATGATATTCTGAAATATATTAAAGTCTCATATTTAGATTTCTACTTCTTCCAGTCTGTGAAAGTTGATATCAATCTATGCACTTTAAATACCCTACTGACATCATACAATCTTGGAGATGTTTCAAGTGATGCAACTCCTAACACAATTTTGCCATTTAAATTGTCCTATATCCAGGTAACATTTTTACAGCTTCTAGCAGATACCATTTTGCCATTTGCTACCATCTCATTTACAGACAATTAATACACTGAACCAATAGCTAGGACCAACTGGGATGAATGTATAATTGGCTTGCAATGACTTTTACGAAGTGCTTTGAGATGACGTGTTGTCAATAGGTGCTATAAATTGAAATTATTTGAATAAAATTAGAGATATTAGTTAGCTGGTAAGCGCAAATTCTTCACTGTATCTCTTCCAAAGCACAAATACACACAGTTATGGTGTCGTCACTCAACGTTGTTACACATTTCCTTTAGTGTTCCATTTCTATAGGTTTAATTAAATGCGTGGTTTACTGTGGTTTTTACCAAAACTTAATGAGTTTTATGTCCATAGTGCAAAATGTATTAACCAAGACAAAAACTGATGTGTTCAATACTTCTTTTCCCTGCTGTGTCTTGGGTATTGAGCCTGAAAGATCTAAAATACTGCAATGCCCTATACTACCAGAAGAGGGAGCTGCAGCATGAATGTGAGAGGTTCTGAAAAGTCAAATGTGCTATAGACTCTGAAACAGTTAAATACCTTAAGCCTCTCCAAGTCCATGCATCGGTTTCCTGTTTGCTCAATGATAGATTTCAAAACTTGTTGCTCTATAAGCTACTGAATGTCCAAAGGACAAAATACATTTCAGTGATGCTGGTAAGGTAGACCCTTTCTTTATCGGAGACTTTGTCCCTCAGTGTTTTCAGGATGAGAACTAAACATCTATTTTTTATTTTTTTTTTAAACTTTGGCTTCTTTAAATCAAGTAGAAAAAAGCAGGACTCATTTCTGCAGTTTTCCCATGCAGCTCACATATGGACATATTAGTTTCTCGCCCCCCCCCTTGAGTTTATTATCTCTTATGTTTAATATTTTTATGGGACGCTTAATTTATCTTTAATGTTTCAAGTGTTTCTAAGGGCTTGCTTCGAAACATGCTTTACCAACTAGACATAATTTAACATCAGTCATGTTCCTCGCTCAAAGCAAGATGTTGTATACCAAAATTAATTTTGGTTTTATGCACTTTATGCATGTCCATTAGTGTGTCTTGCAGTATTTCTAGCATGATTTGTGAAGGTAATGTGGTTTAATTATTAGCAAGGTGTTTGTATCTTTATTTTCCAGCTCACCTTAGAACATAAAATCGTTGACTTTATTATTCTATTAGTTTAGAAGTTACCGAATTGTTCTGTTGTACAATCTTTTCACACTTAGCTTTAAGTCTATCAGACTGGTGTTATTGCTTTTTTGTAAACACTGTAGATAAAGTAAAAACAACCAAAGGATTCTTGACAGATAGATTAGATTTTAAATGACAAAATGCATCAATGATTCCTTAAAGCAGAGATCATTTTTCAGCTTAGTACCAAGTCAGAAGGTGCAAATCAAACACAATCTTCTGCATCATTAACCACATGGGGTGTCTGGTTTCTGCAGTGCTACACACACACAGCAGATGGTAGCAACTCTCCATTGGCTGGGTGAGCAAATCAGTGACACAAAACTTGTTTTGCATGTCAGTGAAAGGTAACTCTACTAGTTTGAGTCCCATAAATTGCACCCTGGAAATTGCCCACATCAAAAACTGCCACTGATAAAATATATGACAATTATTTTTTTCAGCTCAAGGCTAATTTTATTCATATATGGCAGACCCCTGACCTCAGGAAAAGTCAGTAAGATGCAAAAGAAGCTTTGGACCAACAGGGATCTGTTGACTTCTTCATGAAGTACACAGAAATAACTAAACCCTGAAAGGTGAATCTGTATGTTTACTTTTCTGCTGTGCAGATGCAGCTTCCTCACAGTACTGTTCAAAATGGAGAATGAAGCTTACTTTAAATTATGTTAATGATATGGACTTGTCCAGTCAAAGGTAAAAAGTTGAATTATGTTACCCTGACCTTTTTTTTTCTCCTTAAATACACGTTGGCTTAGATCATCTGATTTTAGTTAACTGCGATGCATTATGTGGTTAGTTTACTGCTCTGTCATTTTTAACCTTACGTGATGAAGCTTTGTGAACTGATAAGTGCCAGATAATACCAACTCCAGTCAGCATGAATTATGTTTACATTTTTCTTGTCATTTCAAAAGCTATTTTTCCAAATACAATTAGATATGCAGATCTGTATACGCCTACTGTAAAACACAATGAAAGTGTGCAATCTCGAAAAAAAGTGAAATTATTCCCATAATAAGATCAGAAAGTGTTTGCATAACTCTCAGCTGCTCATTTTGTGAATTTTAGCATTTTAGTATGTTGTAAGGATTAGTAAGGATGGGGTCAGGATCTAATTCTTTCCCCACAGTCTCAGCTTTTATTAATATAAAACAACATTTAAGATTAGACAATCGCTTCTGTGATGGGAGGAGGCGGCGCCGCACATAAATCAAACCAATCCTCTTCGCTGTACAGACGCGCCCTCCTACTGTAGGTGGAGAGAGACGCCTGCTTTTAGTGTCAGGTTTCCTGATCTGCTGTCGAGCTCGGTGCGTAAATCTTGTCAGGATGTCGTCGACAATAAAGAAGATAGAAATCACTTATAACTCCATCAATGCCAGCAATACTTTTACAAACGGAGACATTGTTTCTGGTCAAGTTTCTGTGGAAGCGGCCAAGGATTGCCAGATCAGCTCCTTCTACATCAAGTTTAAGGGGAAAGCTGACGTCTTTTGGACGGAGACCTATGGTCAGAACACTTATTCGTACCACGCCAAAGATAAATACTTCAGCGTGCGGCAGTACTTCATCAGAGACCCAAACAGCAAGGGTAAGGCTTATTTCTCTGGGTTTCACTGCAGGAAGAAGTTCAAAACTGAAAAAGTAGCAAGTAGTAGCCAGTCGTCAGGGGCGGATCTACTGGGGTGGCATGGGGTGGCAGTTGCCACCCCTAAGGAGAGCCTTGCCACCCCTGTTGCCACCCCAGC
>NW_015113196.1:286984-289720 GCF_001443285.1 Poecilia latipinna
CATGAAGCTTATTTTGAAACAATGCAAGTTCAAAACAATATTTTGTGTGTGTATATATATATATATATATATATACTGCCACCCCTAAAAAATCCCTGCCCCCCCTCTTGCCACCCCATAAATATTTTTCTAGATCCGCCCCTGCCAGTCGTTGAAATCAAAGGTTGTTCGATTTTGTTTTAAGACACAAAATAAGAGCTTTCAGCTTTATTTCTTTTTTACCCAGAATGGATAGGAAGAAACTTTTAAAGGTAGTTCTATTTTCTTCATGTTTAAATCATGGCTAACATGAACCATGCAACCAAATCTGTGAACCATCATTTACTGTGACTTTAGGAGGCGCTATTTCTCCTTTGATCCGCCCTTACATTGTAATAAAAGAATGTCTAAAACACACAACACAAGTACAAATGTTGTCCAAAACCAGCAGTTAAAAACCAAGCTAAATAATAGTAGTAATATAGTGATATAAGCATAATTTGTAATAGAAGAATATGAGATGGTTCATAAATTAATCTGCTGATCTTGCAGATGAAATATATGATTTGTTTTATATGTGGCTGAAGCTAAAAGGGAAAAAAAAAGTTAAGAGAGGATAGTTTATTAAGTGCATCAGAGGTTTTAACTCTTTGATTTAAGGCAATTTCTGTTAACTGTTCAACATATGTTTCACATGGAAGCAGTGAGCTGTATCCAGAAAATGGAAACGATGAGAATGAATCACAGCAACTTGCTTTCTCACATTAAAATGTTTTGCACAATTTTCTGGATTGTTTATAATAACAGGTCACACTGTGAAATATTCATAAAACAGTTTTTGTTTTTTGTTTTTTGCCGTTAAAAATATTTATTTTAAATACTGACTTTTTGGGTCAAGCTGGCTTCATTTGTTGCATTGTAATTCCTGTTTGTCTGCAGATGACCAGAAAACATTGATTGCACACCAAAGTGGAGAAACTTGTAAGTCTTTGTATTTCTCTGTCAGGCGTTTTTTTTCTTCTTTTATTACAATGAAAACATGCCAGTGGTCTAACTTTGCTTTTTGTAATAATAACGCACATTTTGTTAGGACATGCGTCCAGTTTAGAAAAGCTTTATATGCGTTGGTTTAAATGAGAGCTTCAGAGCTTCAATTAGATTTTATCTGGAAGTCCATCCCAAAGCCTCACAAAGGAAAATGAATTGTTTTTCTTATTTTTTCTATTCTTTTGTTACACTTCTATGTTTTTTATTTCTTCTTAGACTCCAACGTTGTGCCTCCAGGAATCCATGTGTATCCATTCTCCTTTCAATTCCCTCTCCAGTAAGAATCAGTTCTAATTATTGTTGTTGTTTAAGTTATTATTAAGGTTACACTGTTCTACATATGCATTATGTTGTGGTGGGGTTAAATAAGGAACTTGAATTAATATACCATACCACACGTTCTTTTTTTTTTTTTTTTTTTTTTTTTTTTTTTTTTTGCTTGTCACTGTTAAACGTGTCTTTCATTACACCATTTATAAAAAAATTAAGAACAAAAAGTGATTCTCACTGTTATCTGTCTCCATGTTTTTCCTCGTTAGGAATATTCCCTCCACCTTTAAAGGTGCAGACGGTAAAATTGTGTACTTGCTGGAGGCTGTTTTGAGCAGGTCGATGAGGATGGACAGCAAAGAATCAACCATGATCAACTTTGTGGCAAAAGGAGATCTGAACCCAGTTTCTGGATTAATGGTATTTTTGACATCTGTGCCATGTTCCGTCTCTTTAGATGTCAGGGGCCTGATGTACGAATACTTGAATTAATTTGGTACAAAAACATGCTGCATGCTTAAATCAAGAAAATGTGCACCGACTAATCCAGATTTCCCAAGACACGTGTCCAAGCACACTCCTTTTGTATATTCAAATCAGTGTGAATTTGAGAACATATGAGGAAATGCCAGGCAACCACAATGTTAATAGGTTCACATCAACCTTATGAAATGATTGCGCTTTTAGCTGTGTGTGTGCAGTTAGCAGCTTCAGTCGCATTTGGAAAAGTGTCTCTTGCTGCAAACGATACCTTAATGTCTGCTTGTACAACAACGCTACTTGGATTGACCAGGCTGACAAATGGTTTCTGAGCATGCCGTGCTGTGACTGGCCACAGTCCCAAGCACAGATCCAACATGATTGCTGTAGAAAACCTAAACAGCTGGTGAGTCTGGTATTTTGGACCAGAAGGTTCTCTTGTAGGGTATTTTAACTTGTACATATAAAGAACCAAACAGAGTACTATCTTTCAGCCTTTGCAAAGGGAGAGAGTCACAGCGGTGCCTCAGAACAACTCCAACTTGCCTCCTTGCAGCAGCCTGGTTTTATTGAAAGCAGGGTGAGGGTCAGTCATAAAACAGAAACTTAAAGATAAGAAATAGAGGGTTCCCTCTGAACGAGCTGAAACCAGTTTCTCCAAGAACAGGATGGACCACCTCACCCTGTTTCAAGACAAACAAGTTATTCATGAGATAACTATTTGCAAAACTCTGACACCTCTCATACTTTTAATGTAGTTTTTTCCCCCCCTACATAGTGCCTTTAGCAATATCAACTAATTGAGTTGAAGCCTTTGTCAATAAAAGGCATTTTCTACATTCCACATCCTTTTAATATGAACTCATCCAATTGTACAGACATAGGTCTATGGTTATTCACCTCGGTTTTACTTACTGTACATTTCCACAACACTAAAAGTTTGCCAGTATATGCTTTGAG
>NW_015113196.1:294693-314343 GCF_001443285.1 Poecilia latipinna
ATTGATTTCAAGTTATTGTGCATTTGCAGTTTAATGAACAGATTCTAGTCATTTTTAACTACATTTTTTGCATCCATTTCCATGTGATTTTTCTTCCAGTTAGGAGCAACAGGACAGTTCAGGCTATGATTCAATGTCTTCTTTCTTTATGGATGTATTTGTCCAATGACAAGCTCAATGTGAGCAGTGAGTTATAAGTTGTGCAATTTGTGACCTCAATAAAAAAAACTACCCAGACGTTTAGCCACTGATCTGTAGATCAGTTGATATAAGAAGATCAACATAGAGGTTAAAATGCTTTTTCACTACAATATCAGTGAATCATAGGAATTCTTCATCAAAAGAAATGCTTTTATTTGAGAGTTCATCTGTATTTCAAATGATTCAGGAAATGAACTGAAATAATTTTATTCAAATATACAGAAAAACCAAATGACAATTTTAAGCTGACCAAGACCAAGAGTGTATATCTACACTGAAATTATTCACACCGTTCATAGATTTGGGCCTGGTTCTTACTGTGTCATCAGTTCCAGAAACTTGCTCTGCTGCCTTTATCATGAGTTTATAGACCATAATAAATAACACACCTGACTGACAAAGGAAGTCTATCATGTGACACCAACTAAAATGGAAAATTTGATCAACAACGTATCATGTGACATGATGACTGTGAATTACACAGTTTTTTTTTCTTCCAAAGCTTCATTGTTCTTCTGCGATACTATTTATAGTATGCTCACAAGGTGTATGTGTCATCAAACGTGATGCTACCAAAAACCGGTTTCTCAGGTCCTTCAAGTTTGCGGCTGGGTATAAAACGAGCCGTGCTGGTTTAACGCAGGCTGATTTGTATCATACTCGGCCGAAAATGACCGTAAAAAAACTTCATATTGAATATGACGCTGTAAACAACAGGAACACTTTTACAAATGGAGATACCATAAATGGACGGATAATCTTGGAGGTCTCAAAAGAAACAAAAGTTCAGTCGCTTCTTTTCATTGCTAAAGGAAAAGCGAGGGTTTGCTGGAGTGAGCATTACGGCAACAACCAAACTCATGTATACTGGTCTGATGAGAAATACTATAGTGTAAAACATCATATGATAAGGGAATCGAGACAAGATGGTAATGTTTGATTTCATATTATAAAAAGAAAAACATGTAATGTCTTGAGCTATTTAATTGTTGACATGCTAATCTGATGTCTTTTCCAGGGACTGAAGTCATCAGTAGAGGAAAACATGTTTTTCCTTTTACCTTCAAGATACCTGACAGGTATTTTTGTCTTTTGTTGGTTTACCTTTAAATCTCTTTTCTGTCTTGTGCAGTAATCCTTCGTTGTTACGTTACTTAACAGGAAAATGCCATCATCTTTTCACTCATCTGTGGGGAGAATTGTTCATAAGTTGAAGGCGGAGCTCAAACAGTCAGTGAAGCTGAAAAAGAAAGCTAAGATCCATTTTATGTTTGTGTCCAAAGCCGACATGGACACACCGGGACTCTTGGTGAGAAACAGAATGATTAAAAGTCAATCTTGATAAAGTGCTGCACACCACAAATTAATTTTTTTTCAGGAGATGGCAAGATGTTATTCAAATTTTTATTCCAGTCGAATCTGTGCTTCAGGTTCCCCAACAGGAAAGCAAGGATAAAAGTCTTGCATTTGGTTCTGGAAATGTTTCGATGGACGTCCATGCAAAGAAAATGGGATACAAACTTGGTAAATTTTTGGATAGGGAAGAAAAAAGGAGGAGGAAATCCCAACACTTCATATTTTGATTTCCAACTTTGCACCAAAGCAAAACCTGCGACCCATTCTGCCATATCTGAGTAGTAGAACTTTACCAACCTCTTCACCAAGATCAATCCTGCCATAGTTGTTTTATTCACCACAACTGTCTGTCTTTTACGTTTCAGTGTAAATATCTGCCTCTATTTTACAGGCGAGGCCATGTACGTCAACATTCAAATCAATAATGCCTCAAGTCGTTCAGTTAAACCCAAATTTGAACTATATGAGAAGAGGAGCTTCTTCGCTCAGGGTCAACGGAAAGTTCAGACACGCACTATTCTAAAGGAAAAGTCTGATGTTGTTGAAGGACGATCCGGCCAAAAAATGTTAACGAAGATTATCGCCATTCCCAGAGAGCTTACTCCGTCCATCCTGAACTGCTCCATCCTGAAACTGGAATACAGGCTGAAAGTAAGCTTCAGTCGTGACTTATTCATATCTGTTTTGATTTTACAGACATTGGACCTTTGATTTATTTAAAGACAACAAAATCAAAAAGTTGTCACATGATGAGAAAATGTTTACATTATTTAGAAAATTGTCACCAATACAAGACAATGAAGGAGAACAGAAAGGAACCAGCCTTCTTAGTATTTGATGCTTTTATTCATGTTACAAAAACAATAATGCAGAAAATATTTGTCTAATTATAGAGAACATTAACAAATCCCTAACCCTAATGCTATGTTGTGGAACAAAATCTTCAAATATTAAGGAAATTAAACTAAACACAAAATGTATGTTTCCCCCGTGACTTTTTCTCACAGGTGTACCTTGATATCAAATGTGCTGCAGACCCAAAGGTTAAACTGCCCATTGTCATTCTCCCTGAAGATATCAGCAGAGAGTCGGGTGAAATACAACCACTTCCTCCTGCCAGGTTTGGACTTGAAGCATTTGGAAACCCAAACCCACAAACCTGGGGCACCACATCACCAGCGATGAGTCCTCCACCTCCCTATGAAGCATCTGCCATGTTTCCCTCTTTCCCCTCTGAATATAAGACTACCTTGTAATATTGTATTTTTCTTCTGTCGTGACCGCAATGCTGTTGTACCTGCACTATTTATTTTCCACGCTGTGATTCAACACTCTTGTTATGTGGAGAAACTTTAAAAAATATATATATATTTCTTTCTAAATCGTAAATTAAATCATGACACAGATTTAACAACCTTGACAGTTTTGAATTACAGTGGACATAATTTTAATAAAGCAGTGCATTGTTAAAATGGTTGGGGTTTTTTTAAACTACAGAGCAAATATTTCATAAACTGTGCTTCTGGAGCAAAACTTCGGTAAAAACGTCACTGAAATTAGCTAATATCAGTAAAAGGGGTGAAATTAGACTTAAAAAGCACATCCTCTGTTGAAGCTTATATTCTCTCCAGCAAGTTATGTTCATGAACTAGTCATCTCTAATCAGGTGATCTCTAATCTGATTGGTTGAGACACTGAAGATGTTAACCCTTTCTGAGCTGGAGTACAACTTGTTTAACTAAAATGTGCTCATGCCTACAGTATAGAGTACAAATATTTCACAACATATTTTTGATGATATATCATGTCAAAGTAGCTCCCAATGATGTTCTGAAATATATTAAAGTCTGTGAAAGTTGATAGGCATCTATGCACTTTAAATATCTCACTGTCATCATACAATCTTGGAGATGTTTCAAGTGAAGCAACTCCTAACACAATTCTGCCATTTAAATTGTCCGATTTCCAGGCAATGTTTTCTAGCAGATGCCATTTTGCCATTTGCTACCATCTCATTTACAGACAATTAAAAGAGGCACATAGAGCATGCATAAAAATAAATACAAGATAAAATAAGTATGTAGTAAGGAATGCTAATACAATGTGCATTTACACGGTTCACATGGACATTGAGGTAGAGATGAGTCGGTTTGTGGACAGTGCCCTCTGCTGATTGGAAAAAGTCACCTCCATATCTTTAGTCTTGTTTATGTTTTGTTCCAGACCACAACTGTGACACCAATCCACAAACTCATTTGTCAGACTTGGCAAATGACCACTTAATTTAACCCTTAAATGCAGGAGTGACAGGACCCTAAGTGACCCTATATCAGTGTGTTTAAGGATTATCGTTGTAATATGTATTGTTATATAATTGTGTTAATCAAGTTGTGTCTACACAAGAATGATTTTAAGTGAATTATTAAATTAATTATTAATTCAGGGGCACTGAATTATTTTATTTTTATTATTTTGAACATTTTAATAAAATTTTTGAAAGTTGCACAGCAATAGAACAATATGAAAATCTATTTTGTTTGCCTGTGAGTGTGTAAGAGTATGCGTGTGGAAGACAAGGCCCTATAAATGTTAGCTAGTTTACAAAATAGGCAAACCAAATCAAATGTACTCGCAATAATGGGCATTTTTCCTCTCCACTGTTACTACAAGCAAGGGCAGTAAGAGGGATTGCTGCAAAACAATGCAAGCAATTATCTGCTCATCCAGGAGCAGTGAATGCTCCTGCTGCCCAGAAAAATCAACCAATTTGAATAACTAAACTTAATACACTGAACCAATAGCTAGGACCAATTGGGATGAATGTATGATTGGCTTGCAATGACTTTTGCGAAGCACTTTGAGATGACGTGTTGTCAATAGGTGCTATAAATTGGAATTAATTGAATAAAATTAGAGATATTAGTTAGCTGGTAAGTGCAAATTCTTCACTGTATCTCTTCCAAAGCACAAATACACACAATTACAGTGTCATCATTCAACCTTGTTACACATTTCCCTTAGTGTTCAATTTCTATGGGTTTAATTAAATGCGTGGTTTACTGTGGTTTTTACCAAAACCTAGTGAGTTTTATGTCCATAGTGCAAAATGTATTAACCAAGACAAAAACTGATGTGTTCAATACTTCTTTTCCCTGCTGTGTCTTGGGTATTGAGCCTGAAAGATCTAAAATACTGCAATGCCCTATACTACCAGAAGAGGGAGCTGCAGCATGAATGTGAGAGGTTCTGAAAAGTCAAATGTACTATACACTCTGAAACAGTTAAATAGTCCCGAATCGGTTTCCTGTTTGCTCAATGATAGATTTCAAAACTTGTTGCTCTATAAGCTACTGAATGTCCAAAGGACAAAATACATTTCAGTGATGCTGGTAAGGTAGATCCTCTCGTCATCGGAGACTTTGTCCCTCAGTGTCTTCAAGATGCAACATCTGGTTTTTGTTCGAGAAACTTTGGCTTCTTTAAATCAACTTACATATGGTCATGTTAGTTTTTTTCCCCTTGAATTTATTATCTCTTAAGGTTAATATTTTTATGGAAGTTGCTTTATGGGAGTTGTTAATGTTTCAAGTGTTTTTAAGTCCATTTATTGTTTCTATCCTTTTTGAATTTCTCTGAATGGTGCGATACAAACTTGCCAGTAAACCTAATGTTGATTTCTATCTTAAAGCATGGATCTCGATGTCACAACACTGATGCAACAGGTGCCATGTTTCCATAAACATTAAATCCAAAGTGAAAGGAGAGGTCACAGATGTCAATAATGGATCCTGGACTGTGTGGTTTGCTCATATTGTCGCCTATGAATACTGAAAATAAAATGCTCTTTGGACTAAAGTCTGATAACAGTCGTGGAAATTTATTAGCTGCATTTAGAAATCTTATCTGGCGATTGATTTACTGTACTTATCGGACACTAGTAAAAAATTCAGTTGCTTTTAAAATGAAAGGTGAAAACATGCACCAGCTCTCACACTTCAACACAACAACTATTACTTCTAAAAATCTATAAAAGGCTCTGAAACCAACTCCATCCATGTTCACTTATACTCGGACCAAATTCCACGTCTCTGTTGAATGAAAACATCATGATGCTGCCACTACGATGCAAGACAATGGTGTGTTAGTGATGATGTTGTTAGTTTTCCACCACACACAATCCAAAGCGATTTAGATGAGGATTGAAAAGTTTCAAGTGTCAGCTGACTAGAATGTCTTCTTCGTTGTGAATGGCGAGTGCCCTGCCTGGCTTGTGGCAAACTTTAAATAGGACATCTTGATTCTTCTGTTCTTCTTCGTTCTTCCAGCTTTGTGGACTGCAGGTATAACATTTATCCTGTCGACAGAGCCTCTCACCTCACCTGTGGATCCCAGAGTTATTATGGCTCTCATGACTGTTTCTGTGATTAACGCTCTTCTCACACAGCCTGCAAATTTATAGTGACAATCATGTGGCATTCCTATTTTTTATTGTCTGTAGAACGAAGGAACAGAGATTCAAAACCCAAATAAAGCATTTTATATGTATAAATGAAAGCAAACACCATGAACAATAGTCACATCAAAAATATTGTTGGGCTCACTTTCATATAGTTTACGAGATTACTCATTAAATGTGTTTAGAGTCAAGAGCCATGTGCAAATCAAAGTCCCTTAGTTCATGCCTAAAGATAAGATAATAAATTCGATTTCAAGAGGATTCATGAAAAATAACTGCCACAAATATTTTAGATTTGACCTGTAAGATGCAGGAAGCATATTGATAATTTGTACTGTTGTGATTAGCTGTATGCATAACAACAACGGTAACAGTAAGATGCTTGTAACTCTTTTCTTTAATGTAAATGTAGAAGTATTTGTTTTAAACTTTGTAAACATTAGTTATGTCCTGACATATTTGCAAACACCACAAAATACATTTCTATTTAATCTTGTGTGCCCCTCTACTAAAATCGATTTGCCGATTATTACTCAAAATTAGACTTTACAAATGTAGGCATTGCAAGGATTTGTCACTCTGTGAAGAAACATGGATCGGATATAATGTACTAAGAGTGAAATCTATCATCATAATCCTGAGGAAATCATTAAAAATTATGAATAAGGTGTATCAAGGTGGATTTGAATTGAATGTACAAATAAGATGCGTAAAGGAATCCAATTGCAGCTATGTGTGAGAAACTGTAATAATTTGGTGGGTGGGAAGTGAAGACCCTTCCATATTTTTATGAGGACCTAAAATGTTTCGATTTTGTCTCTGACTGAAACTTGAAAGTGCAAAGAACAATGTATAAAATCACCATTTTTACAGAAGAATCTCAAATTTTGATATCAGATTTTTGTAGTATTCTCTAGCAAAAGCCCAGGAGCAAAGCGGTGCACAAAGTGCTCTCATTAATTAAAGTGCAGTCTGCAGACCCAAACAAACATTCAAGTCCAGCTCTCCGATATTTAACTGGAGCTGGACTTTTGTATTGATTTGCTTCAATGGCGACTTCTTTTTCTGATCAGTAGCACATTATAAGGTTCAGAATGACAATACAGTCAAATGTGACCAAAAATGAAGATGATGACGGCAGAGCAACACACTTAATAAAAAGCAAACGCATGTCCGTGGAAACTGTAGTGCCTCCGTACAAGCTTCTAAAATAAATATAAAAACATTTGTGAGCAAATCACCAGATTATTTATTGTGATTCAGAAATTGTCACTTTCATCCCGTAATAGTCTTAAATTCAGTTTGGGTAAATCCCATAAGGTACCATTTGTGAAGAACTGCAGCCTTTAGCAAAGCTTTTGAAGGAGCTTTTACTATTGCACAGACTGCTTTTATGGACTATGTCATGAATTTCAAAGAGTGCCTCCTTTGAAAAAAAAAATGAAGAAAGACACTTCCTTAATTATAAAACAAGGTGCTAAAGCGTACATTTAAATCCAGGAAGATTAGGTTTTATTGGGCTGGACGGGAAAGGGAGGCTGTTCTCGCCACACTTACTATTGTTGAGGCATTTAACACGTGTGACAAGATCTGCAGACCACAATGGGAAGACAATAAACCACAAGGATATAAATAGAGTCAGTCCCCTCTGGCAAGTTTGCTCCTGCTGAAAGCAGTCTTCTTTTTTGCCTCCCTTTTGCTTTGATATCTGTTTCCTCTCGCCAGACATGATGAAGTCGAACATAAAGAAAATAAATGTTACTTATAATTCGATGGATGATGAATCTCCGCTGACTAACGGAGACACGGTTGAAGGTGAGGTGACGGTGGAAGTGGAAAAGGAATGCCGAATCAACTCCCTCTACGTCAAGTTCAAGGGGAAAGCAAACGTTTTATGGAGCGAGACGAACCTCAACAGTACTAAGTTATACCGGGCCAAAGTCAAATACTTCAGCGTCAGACATTACTTCGTTAACGAGAAAAGCCCCAAAGGTAAACTTTTGTTTTGGTTACTGCAGGTTTCCTTGTATAGATATTTTTTTTCTTCACCAGAATCTTGATATTATCAAGGAGAAAAGTATCGTAATAGCCTACGAGCTGTCATGTGAAATAAAAAATGTATTTTTTTTTTATTTTTCAGAATAAATATGAGAAAAGCTTTAAATCTGGCACAAAGCCCATCTGGTGACAGGGAAAAAAAATAACTTGTCATCACGACTTGTGTAATGCGTGGGAACGGCATCATGCGCACATCAAACTCTTCCGACGTCAGTATCGGCGCATGGTCAAAACTGGCTTCAAAATGCAATAAAACGTAATAAAAACAAAATTATGTAATCGACCGAAATAGTAATAAAATCACTGAATGCAGTCCTCTGTCAATCAAATCGCTTAAATGTGTAATATTTACAACGTGATTGTTATTAGAATATTAATTGGGATGCACACAAACACTGGTTGCATAGTGTGCAACATTATTACGGTACAACTTTTAACAAACACTCGTTTGTTAAAAGTTTACAAAGTGCCGTCAAGGATTTTATTCCATTACAATTAGCATTATCCAGAACTAAGAGTATTTTGCAAAGAACCCATGCCTCACTGACTGAAGAATAAAACAAAGTAAGACCTGACTTGTGTCCATGTTTGGAACACCTGCCAGCATGGAGCAGCAGGGACTCACTTTTGAAATCATCTTATTGTCACAAATTAAAAATGTAGCTACCACTAATTAAGCAACTCGTTCCCACGAGCTATTAAGTTGTTTCCAAGTCTTGATGAAAGTTTTCAGACCTTTTTCCATCATTTTATCCCAAATAAAAACAATTTGACCTTTGCACACTTTGTATTCTGGTTCAGCTAAAAAGAAAATTATTTATCTTTCGCATTCAACCTAATGTGAGCATCAGATATTGCCTTCCTGAATGTTTGTTTTGGTATTCTCCTGTCAAAAACCAGTAACAAAGACAAACTAAACAAGCAACTAAATACACAATTTCAAAGCAGAAAGTGAATAAAGTTGAGTAACTGCAGACTGTGAAACTGTGTACAGTGTTGAGAATAAATAAGTCGGTGTTTACCTTTGATCTCTTTCAGCTAGTGGCTAAGCTAAACCTAAAGGAAATGACATGTCAGGAAATTACATGTCAGGAAATTACATTTTGTCTGTTACCTCCTAAAGGTGGCATGCCAGAATGGACCAGCTGTATTTTGGTATTAATAAATGGCATTCATGAATTCAGCTCACCGACTCTTCTTTAACCTCATACATCAAGAACTCAGCATGTAGAACGGATGATTCTCCTTATACAGGTTACTGTATAACTGATCTTATGTCACTTTTGAGAAAAGGTGATTTCTCAATTCATTTGCATTTTATTTAACATTTCCTGCAGTTTTTTTTTTATCTTTTTGTAAGTTTTTAATATTGTTTTTCATTTGTTTAGAGTCACATATTCTGACTCCAGGAATTCATGTCTACCCATTCTGCTATCAGTTCCCTGAAGAGTAAGTAACAATGACTCCCAAAAGTGAGAGTCATTGTTTTTTGTAAGATTTTTTTTTATTATTATTTTAATAAATCAGTGTAATGCTTATATAATGTGACATTTGGTCAAATGTAACTCAGCGGTGATTCTGTGTGCCCCCAACCAGAGCCGGTTGTTGTTTAATTACCTCATTTCTCCTTGGGATCATTATAGCGTTTTTGATTTTGAATTTGAATTGAGATGTTGCCTAGAGCTCCAGCTGTTGAAGGAGAACATACAAAGTAAGGAAAACAGAATGGATTGAACAGCAACAATGTGTAGCCCCTCTGCGTTCAGCTCTTTGGCAAGCCACTGAAAAAAAGCTGAGCGCAAATGGAGAAAAAGTCCATTTATGCTCTCTTGTCAAGTTGGCTTATGTTAGACCATTTTGAGAAAAGGTGATCAATTTTTCTGTTCTGCATGATGCTCACCATCACCTGGCTTTCTCTGGTTCCTCTCTAGGGGCATTCCCTCCTCCTTCTACAGCAGGTATGGAAGCGTGACATACTCTCTGGAGGCTGTTTTGAGCAGAAAAATGAGCATGGACAAGAAGAGCACGATTCCAATAAATTTTTTTGCAAAAATAGACCTGAACTCAAACCCTGAGTTAATGGTATGTTCTGGCATCCACTTTTATTCAATTTTTAGATGTTAAAAAAATGATTCTATAGTATATTGTTGGTGACAAAAATCTTAAGGTTCAAGATGGATTTTGACAGCAGTCAAGACAAGGTCCTGGTAAGGAGGCAGAATAGGATATTTTGGAGTTTTGGTGGGTAGAAGAGGGCTAAACATTTTTAGTTTGTTGGGGATTCTTTTACACCATTGTAATGTCATCATATCAATTTATAATAGTCTCCAGCTCAAGCTGCCTGAAAGCTTTACGAGAGCTTAAATCACTGTTTACAGTCATCTGTGTTGGAAGTAACTCCTCAATTTGTATCTTACAATGAAAACATTAATTTAGTAAGTCGCCTTTCAGGAACCAAAATCCGAATCCCTGGAAAAGACAATGACATTATTCACCGCAGGAAGTGTCGCCATGGATGTGAATCTTGAACGAACATGTTTCTTCCAAGGTCAGAGGTTATGAAGTGCTATTGACAGTGATATACAACTGACTGTTTGAAGGCTTTTTCTTACCTCTCTTTGTGTTCCACAGGAGAAGAATTGTCAGTTTCGTTGAGGATTCAAAACAATTCACCTCATGACATCAAGCCCAAGTACTCTATATACAAGAAGACAAGCTACTTTGCACGGAAGAAGAGAAAATGCCAGACTAAAGTTATAGTAAATGAGGTGGGAACACCCATCCCTCCTTCAGCTTCAGAAAATGTTACAAAGGTCCTCACCATTCCCAAAGATGTGAAGCCCTCCATACATAACTGCAAAATCATTAAAGTTGAGTACAGGTTAAAGGTAAGCAACCCCAAACAGTTGGACAGTTGTGTGATGTTAAAAAGCAAAACATCACAAATAGAACAGATTGATCAGACCTCTTAGTTGCTTCTGCAACCAAAACTCCCCCATGCAATAAAACTCAGAGCTGATCAGACAAGAACTGCTCCCCAATAAAACAAAACAAACAAGAAAATCATCTTGCTTGGAGTAAAAATCCTACAGAGATTCACAAGCTTGGATCTCTGTGGACTTTGTCCTACTCTGTTGGATAGGCAAAGTTGACCGAGGAGTTTTACAATCTTCAAAGTAAAGCGGAGAACTTTTAAAACATCCAGGTTTTCTAAAGCCGACACCTGGGAAGATCTCCACCACATTCAGTTCACTGCAAAAGCGTGGCGCTAAAAAAGTGCGGCTGTTTCATTAAAGCGAAACAGAGGATCGCTTAGCTGCCGACATCTCCCAGAATGCCGTGCGCTTCTGGGTCAGAGTTTAGTGAAATTAATGAAAAATCTATGGGATGTATTATCCCATAGATTTACATCCCATGGATGTATTATCAGTTGATATAAGCATTGTTATTGATTTATTTTCTAGGCCTAACTATGATATATATTTTCACCAAATGCTGTTACAAACTTTGATTGTATTGAATATGTTCTTTTCCTAAGATATTGAAGTTACTTTTTTTTTTCCCACAGGTTTACCTTGATGTGAAGCGTGCTTTAGATCCAGAGATTAAAATAGAAATAGTCATCCTGCCATCTGGTACATCCGCAGGATGGCAGGATGTGCCATCCTGCCATCCTGGAACCAGGGTGGAACCAGGGTCATACCCTCCTGCTGACCTCAAATCACATGGGAACTATGGGACTCCAGACCCTCCAGCCTGGGACTTTGCACGTCGAATTCCACGAGCAGTGCTTCAACCGTCTGGCCATCCTTCCTTTGGGGGATTTGGAACGAATCCTTCTTCATAACATGTTTCCTGTAAACATTAGACAAGAAGAAAAGACACTCGTCTACTTTTACTCAGAATCAGGTTTATTCGCTAAGTTTCACAAACAAGGAATCCAGGCCTCCATTGGTTAATACATTTGATTTCCATTGATGATTTTTGTGTGATTTTGTTGTCAGCACATTCAACTTTGTACAGAACAAAGTATTCAATGAGAATATTTCATTCATTCAGATCTAGGATGTGTTATTTGAGTGTTCCCTTTATTTTTTTGAGCAGTGTATATATATATATATATATATATATATATATATATATATATATATATATATATATATATATATATCTGACTACAGCTACCCAGAGAAGACCTTCCCTTTGTCTCCAAAGAACCCTGACCGCCTTGGTTCAGATGTCCTCATACCTCTACTCTCAAGCCTTCCTTGAAGTGACAATGGGCGCTATATAATGCCAGTTAGCCTGAAAACTGACCTTCAAGACAAGAGTTACTACTACTACTACACTACTACTACACTATCTGGGAGGAGTCTCTCGGAAACCCTCAGTTATTTCTCTGAGTGGGTGGGGCTTATGTGATGTCATAAAATAATCAAACCGGTGTGCTGTTGGAATAATCTAGGAAACATACTGGAGTGATGTTCCAATATGATCCTATTAGCCACTTTAGAGGTTACAATTTATATCCAGTTCACTGCTTGGTCCAAACAAGTGCATTGTGCTTGATATCAGTCTTTGCATATGAACGATGAAATAAAGCAAAACCAAAGAATGCAAAATGTTTTACATGTTAATATTAAATTTGCCACAGGATTTCTGTTTTCATTTTATATTTGTAACTGATAAAGTTTAAATCATAACTCAAAATGCACAATCACAATTTTGCATAAATGCAGCCCGTCTTCATTATAAGCACAGACTGTGTGTGGATTTTGTCAAATTTAACCATCCAAATTTAGAACGTGCAGATTGTTCTTAAAAAGTTATAAGTATCCTTGGCCTTGGTTTCCACTGAGGACAATATTTTTGCACTATGTTGTACAGACAGACGACCTTTAGAGCTTAACACATTTTGTGGATTCAGGAACACTTACTGCTTTGGTGAGAAAGCTGTTCTGATTTGATAAAGATGTGACACAAACATTTTGCAGAGATATGGATAAAAGCAGTTCTTATAGGTGAAAGGTCAAATCTGGAATGTTTTGTTTACACTACAAAGTACATAATAAATGTATGATCTATGTTTCTCCTTCATTGTGTCTTTATGAAGAAATAAACATATTAAGGGCATTTAGATATTTACATAAATGCAATTGATGCCCTTCAAAGGTAGTCAGTATTTCAAAAATAATGTCAGGATCCCTATGGACATTTTGAAAGTATATCCAGTTACGTAAATTTTAAGGTTACATAAAAATTATGTTTTTATGTCATCTAAAAATTATGTTTGGTTATTTTAAGTACCTTAAGATAACAGAATAAGAGGCTCCTTTTGAAATCAAATGTGATCTTCAGGTACTCTCTCTTGTTTAGTGCAGAGTCAAGTGTTTCAACAATATACACAAAAAATGAGATGAGAAAATAGGAATTTTTATTCCTATTACACCATTTTTTTGGTTCTGTTTATAGCTACGTCTGTGCACTTAGTTGTTGGACGTTTCACTGTAGATTTGATTATTTCAATGTTCCACTTTTTCAGGTACAAACGTTGCCTCATCCCACAACATTTTGTACCTGAAATGAAAAAGGGCCCAAACAGAAATGAGAACCACATTAAATGTGGTGTAATTAACATTTAGGAAAATTATACATGAGATTTGAGCATTTGTATCGGCATATAATAGAACATCTAAAAATCCAATAAAACTGTAATGCAATAATTTACGCACAAGTTAGTTTGACAGTAAGAAGGGATGAAATGCAATGCACAGGTTCAAGCAAGGGCTACAAGTTGCTGAAAAAGTACATTGTTAATTGTTTGTAACTCACCATGACTTGTAGATTTAGACCTGATTCAAAATACTTAGCCTTAGTGACACTCTTGTTTTACTTGTTTGGCTAGACTGTAACATCTGATACTCCCATTTTTTTAGGGTTCCAAGTAGGAACATTTGTGATTTATTTTATAAAATACATAAATATATATGTTTTTCTCAGCTTGTATGCATCAACATTTGGAATGTAAACCAAACTATCAAAACCATAATGACATACAATTATCGCAATGTAAAATTACGGCTGTGGAAACACAAAGGGAGATTTGCCATTTCAGTGGGAGAGAAAACCTGGAGCAGATAAATGTTACAGAAAATATGTCATGTCACACTTACGCAGCTTGCCCACATTTGTTAATACTTGTTTACTCAGCTGCTTGGTATGCCAACATTGCAGTTTGATTGTTTTTTTTTTTTACCAGAAAATAAACCACATTTAGTTTGCCAACAATGCATTCTGCAGGAATGATGCAACGTAAACAGGTTTCTCGGGATCTCCAAGCTCGTATAAATGCTGTGGAGTCAGTGTGTTGGCTGCACTCGGGGCTGATTTTCACAATGGTTCGCACTCCTCTCTCTGCTGAAAATGACTATCAAAAACTTTCAGATTGAATATGACGCCATCAACAGAAGGAACATTTTCACAAATGGAGACACCATTAACGGACGGATCATCCTGGAAGCCTCCAAAGAAACGAGAATCCAGTCACTTGTTTTTATAGCCAAGGGAAAAGCTCGGGTTCACTTCACTGAACACTATGGAATACTGGGAAAAACCAACCCAGAAAGAACTGAGGATTACAGGCATAAACAGAAATATTACCGACTGAAGCAGTACATCTTGAAAGAAACAAGACAGAATGGTATTGTATGGCTTCAAGTTTTAACGTTATTTGTTTGGCCCAACTTTAAGAGTCGATGATGCTGATTAAGCAAAAATAATAATAATAACACTTTTTAAGGGAGGGAAATGATTGGAAAAGGACGGCATGTATTTCCTTTCAGCTTCAAAATTCCTGACAGGTAATTCATGTTTAATTAGATGAGATTTCACATTTTGTCACTTTTCAGATGTTTAATCCTTGTGTGTGTTTTCTTTAATTTAACAGAACATTCCCTTCATCGTTCTCCTCAGTATTTGGCCAAATTATTCATACCTTAAAAGCCAAGGTTAAACAGTCTATGATGCCGACAAGAAAAGCTAAAACCCACTTCACATTTGTCTCCATAGCAGAGATGAATTTACCAGGGATCACGGTGAGAAAGAAAATGGAGTTCTTCAAAAACTGATATGATTTAAGGAACTCGGGGATGCGCCGTTTCAGAAAAATATAACATTATCTTATAGCATTTAATATATGTAAATCCCTATGTTGAAATGTCTTTTCAGGTTTCTCAGCGTAAAAGCAAGGAGAAACACATTGCTTTAAGATCTGGAGTAGTATCACTGGAAATTTATACCAGGCAGATGGGGTACATACCTGGTAAATACGGTTTTATTGGTATTCTGACTGTCTTCGTTCTCAAACACCATCTCAAATATTGACGGTTATGCAATGTGGCTCAAGAACCTCCCAGCCTCTCCTCAGGTTTTTTTGAGAAAAAAATATGACAAATTTTTTAGTGACAAAATTTGTCACTAAAATTTTTTTGTGACCAAATTTTAGTTCTGTCACTAAAATGACAAAACTAAAATTTTGTCATTTTAGTTTTGTTATGACTAAAATGACAAAATATAGGGCTTTAAGAACAACTGATAATATATGAGTAACACCTTGCATGGAAAATTGAAAATAAACTGCAAATACAGCTAATATGCAAGTTCAGTAGAACCAGTTTGATAAGAGTCTGACACCTTGCATAAAGGCTACCTTTATATTTTTGAAATAAGTTAAACGCGTTCAAATATTATTTTTTCAGCCCGTTGACTTTTAGGGGCTTCTCACCTTTGTTCATTCTTTTGCTGGTCTGTAACCCCCCGTCCTTCCTCCTCCTTGCTCTGTAATAACATAGATGCATTTCTCAAGTGTGCCTTCAACAAAAATAAAAAATAAAATGTCAAGACAACAAAACCCAAATAATTGTAATTTTTTATTTTTTTTATTTTGTAATTATAATGTAATGTGATCCCCATGTCCTGCTGCATAAATGATTTGAACTGACCACCTCTTTCTGTTGGGCAGGTGAAGATCTCCATGTCACTGCTAAAATTACCAATCTTTCTAATCGTTCAGTCAAACCCAAATTTGTACTGGATGAAAAGAAGACGTACAATGGAGGAGATTATATCAAAGTCGATAAGCATGACATTCTTCAGGAAAAGGCTGATGCTTTGAAGTCAATGAGTGGCACAAAAACTGTGACAAAGGTGTTTACTATCCCCAGAGAGCTACCTCCATCCATTTTAGTTTGTCCTATTATCAAGCTGGAGTACAGGCTGAAGGTAAGCTTTGCTACTTATTTGATTGCAAACTACACACAAGTACGTTATTATGTCATTTTCTTGTACATTGTACTAATATTTATGCAATTAATGACGTCAAAATAAAAATATTAAATGGTACTGCTGCTTTTTCAAATCACAAACAGCATTGTCGTCATGGCAAACTGTAAATGGCAAACGGCTTTTATTCGCATAGCGCCTTGTCCAGAGGACCCTAAAGCGTTTCACACACTGTTCACGCACACAATCACACGCCGATGGCGGTGAGCTACTACATAGTAGCCTCGCAGACCCCATTGGCAGTTTTTTTATGCAGTGATGCCTCCGGGCCCTCTGACCACCAACAGCATGCTGAAACTAGATTCACTTTTTGGGTGAACTGTCATCCCCAGACACAAATGTGCCCATCAAGTCCAACTAATTGGATTTTATTTCTGGTGGTACATTAAAAAGGTCTAATTTTAATAATTTGAAACAATAAAAATACTGAAACATTTCGTCTTCTTCTATTCATTTGAATGTTTTTTTTTCTTTCTCATAGGTATATCTTGACATCACATATGCGCCATACATAGTGCTTAAACTCCCCATTGTCATCCTACCTGACCTTTCCGACGAAAATCTCTTACCTCCTTCCAGTAGCTACATTTGTGAATTATTAGGAACTTCATATGAGCCACCAAGGATCACCAGATTACAGGCTATTGATCCTCCACCTCCCTATGAAGCAGCTGCATCCTACCCCTTGTGTTCATCTTCAGATTATACAACTATGTTATAGATACCAGCTTTGCATGAAGATGTTGGGATGTTTGGATGATGTTAGTCTACTTCGCTTTTAACATAAACCGCTCTGCAATCCAAAGTGGCTGACTGTGCGACGTACATTACAACTGGACAAACTGACAAGAAAGTTTTGTTCAAATTGTTTGTGTTTGTGTGCCTAAATTTCAGTTGGTATCTTTGAAACTGCTTTATTTATTTATTATTTATTTATTTAACTGTATTGCAGATCACTTTCTTTTTGTCAAATGAAATATTGTGTTGCTCTAGGTTTGCTTCCAACCTTCCAGCCTTGTGATTTAATGTGTTGTATCAATAAACTTACAGCCTTTAACTGACTTGGTAAATATCTGAATGTGGGGTTAGGCTACAATAAAAGCTTGATTACCAGGAACATCAAGCTATAACTACGGCTCCTGTTGGGTTTTTTTCCCCGTCCACAGCGGTCAGTATCGAAAGTGAAACACTGACTGGGTCACAGGCCACCGGGCTCATTGGTCTTTTCCACGGAAAGATGTAAGATTTCACAGTGGATCACTGATTCCTGTGTACTGACGCTCATGCTGGTTATAATGTTTCAGAAACAATCACAAATTACTGAGAAACAGGGTCACTGCTCCTTTCAACAAGTGTGAAGTGTGGCGCTGAAACTGTTTCAAATTATTCACAGACAACTTTGATTTTCATCTCTGTCCTAATGAAACATGTTGTCCAATATGCTGGATAACGCTGTCTCCTATTGGTGCCCCCCTGTCATTACAAATGTAGCGTCTTCTCACAAAGACGCGATTGATAAAAATATAAATATGTCCCTCACTGTCTTCAGTGATAGCATGCAGTGTTTTATTGATCTTAAATAAGCAATAGGGTTACAATAAGTAAAGCTTACTTACAATAAGTAAAGCTGTGTGTCTGTATAAGATGAACCTGGATAGACAGATGATAAACGATAGGTTAGCATTGTTGGACATTGTCAGAGCCTTGCAACAGAAGGTTTGCTGTGGTTTGAGATCATATCAAAACAGTATGCATTTAAGTCTGAGATACATGCAAAATTATCTGATATGCAATTTTGAAAAATGGTTCTTTATGTATAAAGGATCACTCAGAAACAACCATGATTATTCATTGATACAGCTCAACGTTGGAATATTTTAATTCCTTTGTTAGGTTGTTCAGGCACTTGTAGTACCTGAATGACTCGCTCCACAATCTCATCATAAGCCTTTATCCACTGATCCAATTCTCAGGAGTAAAAAAAGGCAGGTGTATATCACAAAGTCAGTTTTCCAGAAGGCCTGAAAGCTGCACTGAGATATTTTTACCACATGCTATCATAACAATTTCGTACAAAAACATTTCACAATCTTAAGAGCATGATCACAGTCTGGATCATCAAGCAAGTGTTTCAACACTCAAGTTAACCAGGTCTTTCTATCAATTCTTCAGAGTGTTGTCTGTGATTCAACAACCTTTGTTTATTTCTCCTGGCCTGCTTTTAACTTCTCATTTATCAAAGTTTAACAGCTTCACTCCACTGTCATTTAAATGAGATTTTTGTTTTTACAAGAATACTCTTATGTCACACAGCATGACAAAGTTTCACATTTTGAACTCCTATAAAGAGTAAGATAATCAAAAGGTGTTTTCAAAAACAATATGTGCTACATATCCGAACACTGAATTTCAGCTAAATCTGCCTTTTTTCTTTTTTTCAAAAAAATACTGGTGTGTTTTCATGACTTTATGTTTTTTTTGTTTGTTTTTTTTTTCCTGAAAGTACACCTTAAGGTGTTCCAACCAGTCACACGTTTTGTCATCAGACAACCTGAACAGGTTTGTCGGGATTTACAAGCTTACCTGCAGTGCGTGTTCTTTAGCACAATTGACACTGCTGAGGAGGACTGTTGGGTTCACACAGTTCCAACCTCGTCTTGGTTTGCGCTTCTCACTCTGATGAAAATGACCATCAAACACTTTCAGATCGAATACGATGCCATCAACAGAAGGAACATTTTTACCAACGGAGACATCATAAATGGACGGATCATCCTAGAAGCCGTGAAGAAAACAATAATCCAGTCGCTTGTTTTTAAAGCTACAGGAAAAGCTTCGCTTCGCTTAGTTAATTACTATGGGAACATAATAGACAGGGAGGATGAGAGAGATGATCAAATTCACCTGGACAAAATAAAATATTATCGAATCAAACAGGATATCCTGAAAGAAGGAGAACAAGAAGGTGACACGATTTTAATTTACTGTTCATTTCATTTTCTGTCACTAATTTAACAAGAGTTGACGATATTGATTAAACAAAAGCCTTTTCTCTTCCAGACTGGAACATCATTGAAAAAGGAAGGCATGTCTTTCCTTTCAGCTTCAAGGTACCAAACAGGTATGATTCCTTTATTTATTCTAGAGTTCATGTCTTTATCTCTTGTCAGACTGTAATCCTTTTTTTTTTTTTTTTTTTTTTTATATATAAATTTTTAATTAATATATTTAAAACATAT
>NW_015113197.1:0-1241 GCF_001443285.1 Poecilia latipinna
TGTGTGTGTGTGTGTGTGTGTGTGTGTGTGTGTGTGTGTGGATGAGGTATCAGCGGTGTGATGCGGATATGCAAAGGGTTGCTGGCATTTCCAAAGATAGCCAGGCTGACATTTCTATTGACTTTGATGTTGATAATCCCTCACAAGTTCCCCAAAGCTAACTGATATTTTCTGTGTGTGTTTGTGTTGCTTGTGAGGCTCAACCTGCCTGTAGAGTTGCTGGCAGGTTGTTTGGTTACAATCAGCTTTTATCACTGTTTACCTATAAAAAGGTTGCAGACTTGAATATGAAATTTCTTTTTTTAATCAAGGTGAAAATTGAGAAAAACATCAACAATGTTTTTTTTTTATGTTTATTTACCGTCTTTGATCCTCATGATGTTTCCATGGATAGCTCCAGTGTGATGTCACCATTTGAAAAGCACTTTACTGCTCAGTTCTTGTTTGCTGAGATGAGAGATGGCAGAGGAGGAATGTACACCTTTGTGGTCTTGTTGGACTAAAGTCTGAGAGGTAAACTAATAAAATCGCTCACATTGTTACCTAATGTGGATCAGATTGATTCTTCAGCTGTTTTCTTCTGTTTAACTTTTCGTCTGAAAAGGTTATACTGGATCCTAGCAGCTGTGGATGAGGAGGAAAGGGATTTATTCTCTGACCATACAGTTGCTGGTGCAAATGGCCTCTCCATCCAACTCAACCATGAGTATGTTTCCATCCATTTTTTTTTTGCAAATTTTGAGCAAATTTCAAATGTTGCAAGAAAAGAGACACGAAAGTGAACTAGATATGTTTCCATCTATTGTTTTGTAGCAAATTAACTAGGATTTTTATCAGTGTAATTTTCTGACGCTATAACCTTCCCTCTGAACTGGAGGTTTGGACTTTGACTAGGCACAGACACACCTGTGCAAGGAAAGGTTTGCTACATCAAAACTTATTTGGCATATTGGTGCCGAATAAGTTTTATCACGGCTTTATCACTCTTTACCTATAAAAAGATTGCACACTTGAATATGAAATTTTTGAAAAAAAATCACTATAACTTTAGAAAGGTGTCGATATGAGGTGGACCTTTGGTAAACACTAGGATTACGGCCCTCAAAACTGAAATCCAAAAATGCTTGAGATTCACTCTAAAATCACTTTTAGTTGTTTATTTTATTAGTTCAAACACCTAACATACTGTTATAATCATTATTAAACAAAATGGAGAGTGTTTTTGGCTCTACAGCAGAAGC
>NW_015113197.1:4656-14568 GCF_001443285.1 Poecilia latipinna
ACCTTGGAATTTCAGCTTTCTAATCTGCATTTTTTAAAATATATATTTTATGCATTCTCTATTTTATTTAATTTTCCTGTTGGATCAGCAAAGTATTTTTAAATTTGAATTAGAATTTAAAAATTAGGCTACTATTCCAAGAATAATCTGCAGGTATTCCACAGAAAAATCCATGAATAGGTGAATCTACAAATAGGCAGGTGTCCACTCCACATCAATAAGCATTGTTGAAGTCCAACAATTCTTATTGTTGGACTTCAACAATAAGTCCAACAATCAGAAGATCAGAAGATGAATCAGAGGATGACATGCTGGGGTGGTGTGTGTGATGTAGCATAACATGTATTGAGGCTCTTAATCCTGGACACCACAGGAGCCAACCTTCATGCATCCGTGGTGAGTCTGATGTGTTTCTTCTCTTTCTCACTCTGCCCAGATAAATCTCACTCTGCTTAAGGAATGAGGCTGCAGGACTGTGTTTTCCACAGACCTGTCTGTCACTGGCTATTTTAAACATAACTCTGTTTCATTTCTCACCTCACCACCTTTTGGCATTTCAGGATTTATATTTCACTTTTTCTACTCTAAAAGTAGCTCTGGATATTGTCTCTTGTAAAAAAAAAAAATCCATAAGGTAAAACAAAAAAAAAAAAAAAAAAAAAAAAAAATCAAAAGTAAATCAAGAAATAAACTGGAAATTGATTTTAAAAATCACTCCAACTTATCCAATACAGAGGTAACAGGTTAAGCAGGAAAACCAAGAAATGTCTCTTTATCCATGCAGTGTAGGAGCTGGAGCTCAGTGAAGTTCTCCAGTCAAACAGAATATGGTCATGTTCTTCTCATGATCCATATTTAAATTCCATGGGTGATAGTTGAATATCAGACGCACCTGTAAATTAAGAGCTATATTTTTTCAGTTCAGTTTCTTGAACTCCTCCACTGCGGCAGACAGGAGAAGAACCTGCACTGTTTTCAGACTAAACCCACATCCATATATCCATGTCATGCTCCATTCTGAGGGAAAAAATGAGTAACTCTTGTTCAGAAAGGGAACAATGGATGTTGAAGTTGCATTGTGGCCGCCTACACTTTCCCTTTACCAACAAAGAAAGCCCATTCTTTCATTGCAGGGCAGGTTAACACCCCTGAAAGGTATCTGTTTCCCCAAGCCGGAGAGGAAATCCCAGAGCTTAATTTGGATATCAGCACAGACCATAATATACTGAGGGTTATGTTTAAGTGGATTACCTGTTGTTATGAAGACTTATTGTGCTGTTAGAAGAATAATTATTCATCAGACTTGTGTTCTCCTCCCAAAGAGCACCAGACAAGATTTCAACACTGAGTTTAGGAAGAGGCGGAGACCGTCTTCAATTCTGAAATCCTGGTGCGTTCTCCACCACATTTAACCCCATTTAACTTCAACAGTTTTATTAATATCAAAACTGTTGAATTGTATTTATCTCCTCTTGAATCATATTAACCTGTCTGTCACTAGAGGACCCAAATTTGGGTCCTCTCGTGACAGGGGTGTCAAACTCCAGTCCTCAAGGGCCGCTGTCCTGCAACTTTTAGATGTGCCTCTGCTGCACCACACCTGAAAAGAATAATTAGGTCATTAGCAAGGCTCAGGAGAACCGATCTACACAGGGAGGAGGTAATTAAGCAATTTCATTCCACTGTTTTTTACCTGTGGCACATCTAAACACTGCAGGACAGCGGCCCTTGAGGACTGGAGTTTGACACCCTGTCAATGTGAATGACAACCTGAGACCAACAGGTTAAATGAGGCAAAAAAACAAGAGCTTCCTCTAGTCCGGGGGGCCGCCAGGGGCCCCATGGGCACCCAGTGGTTCCCAAAGACCATATGAGTTAGTAATAGAGCTGTTCCAAAAATAGATAAATTCATCCATCCATGCTTATCCTTGAAGGGTTATGAGGAGGCTGGTGCCTATAACCAGCAGAACAATCAGAGGTCTTTGTGTTTCAGTTTATGCCGATGATTGATGACTTTAGTTTGAACCCCAACTCTCTACACATAAAGTTATTCCCTCATCAAACACACACCCAGAGTGTTTCTTTGACTAATTTATGCATGTTTATAGGAAATACTTCAGTTTCCCATGGCAACGATTTGGGAATGCCTTAAAGCTGCAGTATGTAACTTTTATTTTAAAAAAGAAAAAAACAAATCATATTTGTTAAAAGTGTCACCATGGTGACAGTGTAATATGGCACAGATGATCTGTAAAAATTTCTTCCACTTCCACCCAGTGCTACTATTGCCCCCTCCAGAAATGCAATCCCAGTGAAAAACAACCAATCAGAGCCAGGATGAGGGGCTTAGCACTGTCAATCAACTTTGTGAATGTGTTTACAGTGGAGAAACATTTCACTGTTACAGGAAAACTGTAACAGTGCTGTAACTAGCTGGAACATTCGTGACAGCGTCCGCTGTGGTGAACTAGCTGTAACATAGAAGAGAGAGGGGGAGGCTGAGAGCAGCAACGTCCATGAGCATGATTGGCAGCACTAAGATCCTCCTCCTGTCTCTGATTGGTTGCTTCTGACCGAGCGGTGTATTTCTGTAACTAGCACTGGAAGAAGGAAGAGGAGCTAAAAATGTTTCACTGATTGCCTGTCTCACACCATATTGTATTTTATAAGAGTTACAAAGCCAGTTTTACAACATGCCGCCTATTCACCCCAGTCTAACTTCCGCCCCAAAATGCACCCCTCCCCTGCCACTAGTCAGCTCCCACAGACTAGTGGCAGCAGCAATTAGCAAACACCTGGTGGAACTGCAATCTGCTGAGCTTATCAGAGAGACACTCCTAAGAACCTTTGTAAAAGGCATCAGTTGGTGGAATGGAGAAGCATTATTGTGATGGAGAGGATGAGCGGTTCTTAAAGAGGCAGAGGCAAATTTTATGGGATCAGATATGGTAGTCATGCAAAGTCAAATATCTTCTAACAACAGAAAGTTATATAGTTACTTGATTGTGCTATCAAATGAAAACACATGATACTGCACCCCTATAAGGATATTTTGCATTTTCCAAAAGAGAAAATAAGTGAGGACATTTACAAAATGTTTATTTTTAATAAACCTGGTACAGATGGATAAATGGTTCAAACAAGCTCATTAACAGACCATAAATGATCCCAAACACAGCAGGAGTCAATGCCAAAGAAAGAAAAGTTACAAGACGTTGCTATGACTCAGCCAAAGTCCAGACAGCAGCCTGTTTTCAATTCTGAGGTGTTTTGTAAAACGATCTGTGAAAAAATAAACACCCGGTAAGTTTGAAACTAGCCCTTTGAAACAATGAAGAGTCGAGGAGTTTTTGATTTTATCAATTTGAATGTACAAATGTGCAACAATTGGTATGCTTGAATATGAATAACTATGAATGAGTGCCAAAAGCAATTAGCAACAAAATGAGTCATTTAGATCAAAGTCACAAAGACGGGACACAACCTCATTATCAGGAAATAACTGCCAAATATTTTTTAGTCTTATTATGATGAATAACAAGTTTATTTAAAAGAAATTTGGAAATAAGTCCAAATTAATTAACTAGTTAAGATTAGTTTACAGCAAAATATGTTGTGATCTACCTACAGCAGCAGCAAAAGAATAAAACATGAACTAACCCATGAATGAGATGTAGTTATATCACAGTCCAGTATGAACATATCTGGTTAAAGGCCACAGTTTGTACTTACCTTAAAAAACCATTGTGAGTCTTCTATTTTCATAAAATAATGATTCATTAAAGAATTTGCTGAATTAGGAATCAATGACCTTTTGGACAGTTGATTCTTAATTGACCAGTCACCGCATGATGGATTTAATTTAGCTTCGAGTTTTCCAAGATGGCGTCTTATAAGAAGTTACACTCACAAGATGTTGACTTAAAACAGATACAAAAAGCTATAGTGTTTTGATTTTTAGGAATCACTCTAAGCATTGTGAGTATTCTAAGCACAGCTAATATCAATATTAATTGTTTACCTGTGCCAGCAGTCTATTATGGCTGATCGTGCCACAAGCAGGAAAGCTGTTTTGAAACTCTGGAGCATGGGGCTATTTTTAGCATCAGCACACCTACCATTTGCATGATTTTAAAGACTATTTTATGTATTTAGATGGGAGAGAGAAAATAAAATATACAAATAAAACTGACAAGCTCAGGTTACAGGCCTGTCAGGAATCAAACCACTCATTAGAACGCAGATTGAATAATCACTGAGGCTCAGCTCCAGCTTGCTCTAGGCCTACTCTGTTTGGAACAGTTTTAAGCATTATCAATACAAAAAAACATAGTCAAATACACAATAAAAAACAATATTTAAATTCTTTTATCCAAAATTATTTATTTTCTTTGGAACAGGAAAATCTGCAGTGCTCAGTGAGTTGTGTAGCGGAGAACGAAGGAGCCCCGGCATGGCAGCACCACTGGCAGAAACAAGAGGGAAGTTACAGAGTGGTTTCGGAGTGGAAAGCAGGGGTGGTTCTGTTTAGCTAGCAGCTGTAAACTTGGCCTGTTCCATGTAGCTAGCAGCTGTAAAGGCCAACTTGGCTCAGTCTAGTGCCCTTGGCCTGTTCCATGTAGTCCAGTCGTGTGAAGCTGTGTTGTCTGCTTCCAACACAACAGTAGTGGCATCAGCATCAGTTCAGAGACAGAATCAGAAACAGCATCTCTGCTCAGAGAATGTATAACTCAAAGACTCCTTCTGCAGGATTATAAATTGTCCAGGGTCATGACCTATTCATTTGACCAGGATACAGTCACCGGGTGCTCAAAGACTAGATTGAATATTTATTTCAATTCTCCACTAGCAAAGAAAGTGGGGGTTAGGTAGGTCTAGGCACATAAGTCCTGTCTGGCCTATGACTATGGACAGAAAAGGCAGGAAGTCCTTCCTCTGGCAGTTATATACTTCCTATGACATCACAGAGTTTCCTTTGTTTTAAGGTTTTCAATGTAGTAATGGCCTTTATTGAACAGTTCATACACAGGAACTAGGGAAGAGAAAGAAGGGGAAGAGATGCAGCATTTTGCCCGAGACCAAATCAAACCCAAGACAGCCTCTGAACATGGTGCAGGTTCTCTACCAACAAAGAGAAGATGGAGTTTCCTTTCCTGAAACTCCTCCTCTTCCTCCTTCTAGAACCAGAAGTGGCTTATTGCGGTATATTCTGAGATCATGAATGTACTGCATTCATGATCTCAGAATGTTATACTGTTGTTTTACTGGTCTCTTTGTTATATTGGAGTTCAGTCCTTCATGGCTGGGTCCCAGCAGACATGTCAGAACCGTAGTTGCCTTTACTCCCTGAAGGCAACTGGTCTACACAGGACAGCCGGGAAGCCTGCAGAGAATCATCCAGTTCATGTTTGCTTTGTGAATCAGCAACAGGGAACAAAGCACAGAACAGTGTTTATTTCTGCCAGAGGTTAATGGATATGTAGTCAGCCCTGCAGGATGGTCAACAAACAAATATTTATGAGGTCACTTCCTGTCACAGAGGCCTGGAATCATTACCACTTTATAAAAACAGCCTTTCTGAACCAAAACTACATTAGTTTTAGTTCAGTTATTATTTAACCAATAATAACTAATAAAAATTAGCAAACACACTCTAAAAATGAACAAATCGTCACAATGAAATTAAACTAAAATATAGTTAAAAACCCAAAACTATTATAACCCTGCTGCAGACAGGCTTGCAGAGCTGAAAATATATTATCTTCAGAGTAATATGTCAGCTGCAGCATTATAATTCAGGTGAACCATCACCAGTAAAAGACGGACTGATTATGTACCGAAATCTGATATTTTCAGCTGCTTCCATTCACTACCTCTGTGTTTCATGCACCGCTGCACAACTTGGTAATATTAATGATTCTATCGACTGTTGTTTGTTGATATAGGAGTACTGTTTGTCAGACCAGAATGGTTAGGACCAGAGCAGAAATCAGGTCTACCTGAATGTTGACAGACTTTTAATTTTCATTTTATTTTCTACTGTTTCAAATGACATGAAGGTCAGGCCTGTCATAGAGAGCAGTTCGATCAGGTAGCTCTACTTCTGACAGAGCTTACTGAACAAATCACCAAAAAATGTTTTACTTCTGAAGCCCCATTCAAATTGGAGACTGTCCTGTCACATGGACCTGAGGTTGTAAATGCCTCTGATACGTACATTACTCTCTATGTCACAAAGTTCATCCTGATAGCAGTAAGAGCTTGTCTGTGCATGACTACTGCTGTCTCTCTGTCTGCCTGTCGTTGTTTGGGCTGAGTGAACAGGTGTTGGAATTAGTCAGTGGCAGAAAGAGACTTTAGCGATGCAGCCTAAAGAACAGGGGCCTAAACAAAGACGAGTGGCTTGTGAGACAGGCTATCTCCTGCTGGAGGAAGTCCTGTCATGTGATATGCTGATGCCCCCCCAACCCAAACATACACACAGACTAATGACCCTTTCGATGTGCTGTATCAACCTGCGTGATTCAAGTCACTACTTAACTACAAGCAGTGAAGACATTTTTGGTACATTTCGCTCAACTTATTGAACTGATAATGGGGCCATGATTTTGTATCCATAAGTGAAATTGCAGATAAAATGATGTATTTTAGTAGCATAAATAAGACCATGTAGCCAGGGCTGGATTTAGGAGGATGTGGTTCCCTGGGTTAGAGCCAGGTTTCATGCCCTGCCCACACATGTTTCTTTCACTCATGCAAAATAAAGTAAATTGATAGTTGGGTAAACCCACACATCAGTGGGAATGAAGTGATGCATGTTCGATTTAAAGCGTCCTCTGGCAGGTGGCTCCATGTTGTTCCTGTGTCTTAAATAGGTTCCTTTGTGACGTCACATGGCTGTACTGTGAGAGCGCAGATACAGATGGAGAGCTGCGGATCTGCTCTCCAAAGAAAAAGGAGGCTAAGGTCGCCCTTATGGAGGGTTCCTTGTTTGTTGACATTAGAGCCACAACTGCTAGCACCTAGCATCTCCACTTAAAAGAAATAACACTTGCCATGGTGAACACCAAACCTGTAGTCATCCTGGAGCCGTTTGGTACCGATGCTCTGAACCCACCTGCTGATCTGTATCGCAAATTGTTTGAGATACAGGTCACACCCAACGTAATCATTCATTTCTGCTCTTGTATTTTTGTATTGTATTGATCTAATGGAGTCTCTGCAAGGGTTGACTTCACTGACACTTTTCTTCCCTCCATCCATCTGAAATTGTGCCATGTCATCAACCGCTCATCAAAATCACACGACTGAACAGTTTAGTAGATTGTAAATTATTCTCTTATACTTCTGACTAAAAATGCTAATTACTGATTGATTTTTGGGTCACTTGGGAATTACATTGAGTAGAAGGCATAACATTTACAAACAACTTCTGAATACTATAAAACGATTTACAACAAGAACATTCTGCTTGTATGCATATTGTTCCAACAAGTGTTTGTTTTTGGACAGTTTGTCACATATAAAATACTTAACGCTTCCATGAATAGCATTGTTTTTTTGTTTTTTTGTTGTTGTTTTTTTTTATCCAACCTTAGGTAGAATGTATCCCACAGTAAGGCAGAAAGGATTACCCTCTCAGATTTAAGCGGTGTTCTCAAAACACATCCCCATTTCATAGTGGAGAACACTGCAGTTCCTTTGACTCAGGTTACATTTCTGCATTTAGAACTGCTGTTTTCTCATGATGACGAGTGGAACAATGGGGGCTGTGGGTGGAATTGAGATCAGACACCTGAACTGCTCACCGAGACATTTTCTACACCAGAAACAGATCATGTGACCACCTGCAACTTTCTCTGATCACAATGTGAAAATAGGTTTATCAGGCAGTTGAAGATCTGTGATTTCTCAAGCTAATGTTGTTTTGAAGGCACACTGCCATGTAATAATACTGCTTTACGCTCCTCTACAGCCCATTTTCACCTTGATTTTTGACTGTTTTGGAGATAAAAACCAGCATCTAAAAATTTTGTACTATCCTGTTGCTCAACTACATGTCTAAAAAAGAAATCAGGCTTCAGGATTTACACAAATGATAAATACATTGATATGCCATGGTGCTGAATCGTCCATTATACAAGGACATTTTGAATTTACTGCCTTTCCATCCTAAGGTCCATGATGGTAGGTAGGCTAATAAAGTTAGAGCTGTAAAAAAAATTAAATTCAATTTTAATTATTGATATAGTGTCAGTTCCCAACAGTTTGTCTTTTGCGCTTTGCATCAAGACAGGAAAGAAAAGTCACTTCAGTCCAATACAGACAGATTGTGTTACATAGATTCCAAATTGATCTCAACTGATTGGTTCTACAGAGTGACTCAGGATGTCTTTTCCAGCGCCACTATAGTGTGAAAAAAGTTGGTACAAAGCAAAAACCAAAAAGAAAACAAAAGGTTGCACATGGTGTCATCCAAACAATGAATAGGTTACTATGCAGAAAAACTCTTTGCAATTATATTAAGGCACTAAGATTTGAAATCAAACATATATGAATCGTATATTTATATAATTCATATGTGATTCAACCTCATACTTGCATCAAGGTTTTCTTCAAGCTTGGCATTAGAAAAGGTTAATTTTTCACAAAAAACGTTTTTATGTTTGCTTAAGGTTGGTTTTGGCTTTTCCGAAAAAGAGTTAATGTGCAAATGGGAAGACGGAGACACATTTAATGAACAAGTTCTGATGTAGTGAATTCTTCTATCCATTGGAGCATCAGAAAGTTGCTCCAACAAGATCTCCATTTCACTCTCTCATTTTTTTCCTATTCTTCTGACATCTTACCCCAGGTAGGCTTGTTTTGTGAGTAAAAGATTTTAGTTGTAATTACTTTGCCACCATGGTTCACTTCCTGTCTCACTCATGACATTCCCCTTAAATTGCAGCGAACAAAACACACCTCAGGTCTACCTCGGTCTGGAGACGCAGTCACAAGGAATCACTAGTGACAAGGCTCCATTAACTGTACATGATCCGATTTTCTGTCGGATCGGACACTAAAATGGATCCGGTGTGTTTTGGGTCTTAGAGTTAAATCCTTGCAGTTGTGTCTAGGAAAGGTCAGTGACCTACTTGGGTTAGGGTTAAAGTTGGGGTTAAGGTTGGGGTTGCAGCTGCTGCACCACATCAGCTACTGCCCGTCTCCAACAGCAGCTCAGCTCGGCAGCCGATTTTCTCACGCCTCTCAGGCCTCTGCCTGTAATGCCGGAAGTTGTGGATACTATGTGATGATCTTTCATCCTGCCGCTACACTGACACGTATCCCTATCACATAGCAGAGGGTGGATGTTTCAGCACACAGAGGGAACGACTTCTGTGGCCTGGTGTGTGTGGAGAGGCAGGAATGTCACCCACCACCCTGATGACTCCATCATCCTACAGGCAGGATGTTGTGTTAAGAGCTCGTAGCTCTAGGCTGATCATGGCTGACTTCCCCTACTGTAACTGCACTTTAATTACACCATGTCTTTGTTACCATGTATAATTACTTTCTGTCCTCTCCGTGTGTTTACATGCTGAGCTCTGCTGCTGACCTGAGTGAGTGCCGGAAGCTGGGAGGTTCTTCTGTCTGCAGAAGCAGGTCAGCAGCGCCTGTGGTATGTGTGATCCTTTATCTCTGGTGAAGGTCTGAGCAGGTCTGTCATGGTGTTAGCCCTCAGGGCCCAGCTCTCCATGTCACAGCGCAACAATCCATCTTCAGGTCAAACTGGAGGCAGAGCCAAAATACGACATCCCCGACCTGCAGAGGGAAAAAAAAAATTATGTAAAGAATCACAACCACAAATCCTGGGAATTCTGAATCCATTCAAAATGAGAAAACATTTATTATAAAATTCACTGTACATAA
>NW_015113197.1:20921-27056 GCF_001443285.1 Poecilia latipinna
TTTGACAACAATGGGCCTGGGTCTGTCTCCTCTATATTTGAATATATTTAAATTGAATCCAATCATGACCCTAACACCTGGGATACACACTGAAAAGACATGCATCTCTAAAAAAGGCAAACTTATTCAAGTCAAATTCAGTCGAAAATATATCTTCACAGTCATCATGGGTGATGTCAGTATGGCAGGAGCGTATACATCCACAGGTTGTTGTTAGAGTAGCATGGCAAAGGGAAGTTTCTGAATTATGCTACCAGGGATTACAAAGATCTGATTTGTTTTAGCGCCACCAGCAGGTAAAACTGAAACAATATGACAAGCAAATCCAGTCGAAAGGCTTCTTTCAGAGCTGGTATTACTTCATGAAAATAATTATTAAGGACTCTGGAGTAAGAAACAATACAGAAGCGGCTGGAAAAATAAGTGATGTACAGTCGGATGATGGTTTCACTCTTTCAAGTGATATTATCCAATGCAGCTTCCTGTGGGAGAGGCTTGTCCTAGATTCTGCCCAGGATTCAGTTTCACTTGATGTTGTTTATGCCCTCTCCAAACTCACTGTGGACCTCAGGAGCCGAATCGTGTAGAAAAGGCGCAGACTGTGTCTGAATTAGAGTGTGTGTAGCATCATGCACCCAAAATACTCTGGAAATGATATTTTAGCTTCGCCTAAGCCTGAGGAACTACATTCACATTCATTTAAGAAAACAAGTGTCAGATTTTCATATCAAGCAGACGTGACAGGATTTGATGTCAGCCTTGCATCATTTTCTTCTGCTGTGAGTTTGGTGGCGACCTGCAGCACCAGCTTTTTGTTTTGATGAAAAGGGAGAAGGGCGGATAAATTTCACCTCTCCGTGAATCCACGTAAATCCAGTATCTTATCAAAATTCAGTTTAGAATTAGAATAAGTTTTGTTGGCCAAACATGTGCAGGAACAAGTCATTTGACTTTGGTTTTGGTATCACACAATCCCGGCATACAGATATAAAATATACTGTAAATATATAAGCTTGAGAGGAAATTACAGCGCAAATAGTTACGTTTATTTTGTTTTACAGTAGAGTTGTTCACTACAGGCTGTAAGAAGTCCATTGTATTCATCAGAGGGACAGAAACTGTCTTATCATGGTTCTGATCTCTGATTAAACCAGGATGTTTTCTTAAAATATGACATGAAACATGATCACACCAGAGAACTATAAGTGCCGTCCTCAGGGTACATGTCATTTGTTGGAGTAACATAACTAGCTTTTCTTCTGTACTGTGATCAGATTATAGAAATTCAGCATTGTCAACGTGAGTACAAACTGACACATGACCGGTCAGAAACATCTCAGGACAGCCAAGATTTTTTAGCCCAGAAATGTCGGGCACAAAACTCGGAAAAGCAGTAAACAGGTGAAATAATCAGGACCCTTTGTGAACAATCCATTAATGCTGCAGCATTGCTGGTGCTTTATGTGTCTAAAATCTTTTCAGGTAATTTAGAGTAAACTCCAGCATTCTTTTCAGCAAACACACAGACTCCTCATTCATGTTCAGTATACCTCATCAGGTCTCTGGATGGCCATGAAAAGGAGAAAACCCACAATCCACTTTGAGGAGGAACAGCATGCCACGATAAAGTCGATGTTCTTGAATCAGATAAAATACAGAATGCACCGTGAATGATACACTGAATTAGTCATGCTGTGAGCCCTCAAAGTTATACAAAATGCTTTTGAATCACATTCCTCACCTGCTGCACTCTCGTGGATAAATGATTGTTTTACAACACTGATAAATAGACAGAGAATATGAAGAGCTTAAAGTCTCAGGAGCATAACAACAAACCTCAACTGAAGCCTACATGCACACTTAAAAAAGACTGAAGTAAGTCTGAAGAACACCTCAGAGTTTTCAGTTGTTTGCTTGTTCTGCTTCTTTGCTCTCTCTGCGTTCTCACAAGGGAAAAAGGAAGCACACAGAATTCCAGGTAGACAGAAAATAAAAAACCCAGGTAGAGAGGAAAGTTCATATTGTTTTCCACTGTGCAGCACAAGATGACATATCTAGAACTGTTTTTACTGGGGGTCAGAAACAAAACAAATCTGGATTCATGTGTTATGCTCTGCTGGTTCCCATATCCTGCTCTCCACATGCTGCCCTTTACTAGTTGATTATTAAAGCTACAGTACATAACTTTCATTAAAAAATGTCTTTTTTTTCCTTTTTTTCATATTTGTTAGAACTGTCACCATGTCGTGGCTTTTTGTAAAAAAAAAAATACAAAAACAAAAATAATATCTTAAATGTCAAAGTGAAAACTGAGTTCTATAAAATATTGATAATAAAATATAATATATGAAACACAAAATAAGTGACTGCATAAATATTTGCTCCTCTTTAAAGTGACTGACCTAGGTAGATGTCAGGGGATGGATACAAAAAAATCCCTAAGGCTCTGATTCCCCTGATGTTCAGTAGAAACCATCATCGAGAAATGGAAAGGATATGGTCCAAATGTCAATCTGTCTAGATCAGGCCATGCTCACAACCTGAGTGACCATACCAGAAGTAGACTAGTGAGAGAGGAAACCAGGTCACCATGACGACACTGACGGAACTACAAGCGTCTCTGCATCCAGCTGCTGCTTGTCGTCGTCACCAGGCAAAGCTTTATGGGAGGTTAGTGTTTCTTTTGTCAAACAGCCTAAATTTGTTGCTCATCACTGATTTCTGAAAGCAATGAAGAGGCTGAAACATCAAAGGGGGTGAATACTTTTTATATTCACTGTAAGTTTTAACAGACCGTATAAAATACGGCAAATATTTATAACTCAACTTTGCAAACTGAAACGGTTCAGTTATTTATTTTTTTTAACATACCCAACATTAAAGCTAGACTCCATCACTTTTATATATTATATGATTTTAAATCATTAATATGACAATTGTGGTAAGTTTTGAAATTTCACTTAAAAATATCTGATATATATTATATATATATATATTTGAAAGGTCACAAGTTCAGAAGCAAAAATTATGTCCTGTTTTTAGCACAGCATGCTTATCACAGCAGGGCCCTCTCTACCCTCACAGCCCATTCTACACACCCAAAGCCACAGTGAACCCTCATCAACACGTCATGCACACACACACACACACACACACACACACACACTGTTTAGCTTGGAAACCAGCAGTAAACTTAACAGTCTGTGGTCAAATTATAATATCTACTAATATTCCGTTCTGTCCCAATTTATATGACCTTTACATAAGTCGAAGGTTTCAGCAACACATTTCAGCAAGAAGGCAGTTCAAAGTGCTTTATATCATAAAAACACAAAAATGAACAACTGAAACATTACATTATTGTAATAAATATACCAAAAATCCAGTGATTGTTGTTTCATAAGGCTCAGAGAGCCCACAGTAGACCTTCTGACCCAACATGGCTACGTCAACATGTTGAGCCACTTGAGTAGGTTTAAATCCTAACACAACTGAAACATACTAGTGACATAGATATACAACACCTGTGATGAAGAGAGAAAATTGCAGTGAAGCAAAACGAAATGCTTCTATTAACAGCCGTAATGCTTTGTGCTTTTGTCTTCATGTTTTCATAGGAGGATTTAACTGTTGCAACACCTCCAGTCTTAAAAGCAAAGCACAACAGTAGGCTTTCCATTGGCTCTTTTATGTCACTTGGGATTAGTCTTTTGTAGTTCAAAAATCAGTAGTTCTGCAGTGAATGCAAAGTAATAAAAAGTGGGAGATTACCAAATAAAAACATTTATTTGACTTTGAATAAAAAAGAAGTTCTCACGACATGATAATATTGGATCTGCATGTATAACGTAACATCCAAAGCTTTCAGTCGACTGCATGAACAGGAGCCTAAGAAGGAATGCAGCCGCCAACATGTCTCATGTTTCCTCTTATGAGGTTTTTGTTTTGAAATCTGTCATTTCTGTGTGCCTGTCTGCACATGTTTTTGTTAACCAGAACCAGGATAATTTTAGTTTTTCCTTAGCTTCCACTTTGTTAGTTTAATTTACATAAACTGCTCAGGGCCAGCAGAGCAATCTGAGGTTTATGGTGCTCTTTAGGGGAAATGTTACTGTAAGGGTTAGTTTAAAGTGTTTTAACTGAAATTTAACTGTGACCCAAAGTCACAGTCTTACTTTGGGTCTGCATGACACTCCAGTAGCACAGAGCTACTGAGGCTACGCCACATTTTTGAAATGTAAAATTAAGTTTCTGAGCTGTCAGAAGTTGAGATTAGATGGGAAAAAAAATCATTTGAAGATTCTAATAAAAACTCAACCTAACAGTGATCAAAATGAAATAGGATTAGTTGTCATAAAAACGGCTTGGGATGATATACAGAACATGATTCAACACAACATTATCTCAGACTCAGTTACTGTCAGTCATTTTTCCCTAACAAAGAATCAATTATCAGTTTTGAACTTTTGCAGGCCAGGGTGAAGATCTGGGCCTATGCTCATGGATACATTAGAATGTGAACTGGGCATCCATTTTGGAAACATAAACTGACTGAAAATCACTTCTGATGTATCTAAATAAAAATAGGCCATAAATGTAGATCCGAGCATCTGGGCAGCCTGGACACGTTAGTTAGATCCTGCCGTGTATCTAACTAACAAGTTGTAGGTTTAAAATTGTGGCCAGTAGGACTTTCTAACAATTTCATTTAAAAAATTAGATTATCCTAAGCTTGCCATGTTTTCCTTTGAGTACACCTTTTTAAATTAGATTAATTATTATTCCTGTTTATTGGTTTAGATTTTGCTGTTTGAACCGATTTTCTAATAGCTACTAACGTCCAGCTGTTAATTCTGTATAAAACTAGAATTAACATTTCAGCAGGTGAGAAATTAAAATAAAATCCACCAAGAAGAAACATGAACTGCCTGCTGATGCTGTCATGACACTTCACTACACCACCTCACAGATAAAAATTTTAAAAGCCTGTTTAAAAAATGTCCCCATCACTTGTTCTTGGCATTGTTTTATTAAAATAGTAAGCTGCTACAGTCTGTTATTAATACACCTGGTTAAAAGTCATCTCTGCTAATGAATAATTGATGACCGTTCTTATCGAAATGGCTCATTAAAACTGACACTGTTACTAAACGATTTTGCTGGATGTAGAAGTGTTTCATGTCTTTACCTGAGATTTCCCTCTGAAAAGAAGCTGACCAGGATTCAAACTTAGAATATCAGGCCACAAGACAGCACTGCTAATGACTGCAGCTCAAGAAACTGTTTGCAACCAAGACTGTCGAAATCTCATCAGTCTCATTAAAGATGTTTGTTTTTGTGAAACATCTGAAGAAGCTGAACGTTTAAAATATTAACTACAGAACTCCTGAGTGCCTTTTTCTTAAGTTCTCAGGTACAATTTGAAGTCCAACGAACCAGACTGAAGGTTTCAGTCCATTAACTTCTCACCACAGAAAACAGCCTAATCAGAAATTCAACACATTGTTTTGGTCCTGGTCTTGTGGTGTGAAGTGGACCGGATCTCCAGGCCTTTTCCCAGCTCCACCAACATAGAACTGAATATGTAATTATTATTACTACGTTATATCATGTTGTTTTCTTCTAATAATTAAAGTTTTGTTCTCTAACATTTTACTTGTTTACTCCATAATATAAAGAAAATAAGTATGAGTGTGTCCTGTGTATTTCAGCGTCACATATTTTTACTTCTATTACAATTCTTTATTTTTCAGCGGGGCTGTGTTTATTGAGCTTTCTCTTCTTCTTTGGCGAAGAATTTCCGCCTGTTGACACAAGTCTTCCAGAAGAATGTTAATGTGATGACAGAGTGACAACACCTGCATGCTTTGCTCACAATTTCCCCTTAGGAAGCTTGTAAGAGCCGTCACTGGGAGGAGCTGTAGCTTATTTTATGATTTTGTGTGTTTTACTGCAAAGTGAGCCTCCAGCTACAGCTGATGATTTATAATAACATTTTATATAACGGAATCCTTGATTCTTTTTCAGAGAAAATTTTACTCATCCAGAATCTTGATGCTCAAGTTTGCATCTTTGCGTCATCATCAGCTCGTTCACCTGCTACCTGCTTTGTACATTCACAACTTTCTCTCTCTC
>NW_015113197.1:31323-41885 GCF_001443285.1 Poecilia latipinna
ATATACACACACACACACACACACACACACACACACACATCTTGCATTCACATATTTTGTGAATGGAAGATGTTTCTTTTCCTTATCTTCATATTGAGATGTTGATTCATTTCATGTATTATACTGAGACAATTTCTATGTTTAAAATGTTTTCAGTTCAGTTTCAATTTGGCTTATCTATATCTCATCTCATCAATTCACAATAAGTGTTGTCTCAAGCCAATTTACGAACAAATCATTTCAATTGCATGTACATTCCAACTGATCCAAGCTCAGTTCATTATTCAAGTTGGTTTAAAACGTTTCCTGTTGAAGGAAACCCAGCAGCTGATTATCTGATATCTAGTTTCATTCTTCTTTATTCTTCTTCTTTATTATTCCATACTTTCTTAACAAACTGCTTGTTTTGTTCTTGGTTATTTTTTCATGCATGGCTTTAAACATGACAAGGTGAAACGCTATACGACTCAGGTGGTTCTATGTAGGAAGTGACTTTGTAAGTCCTCAAACATTTTAATTTCTTATTTGTGTTGCAGATCTTGACACTTTGTCATTAGTTGCCCCATAAGCATAAGGTCTTGTCATGCACAGTTCAGTTTATCTACAGAACACAGTCAAAGGTACACAGAGTTGACAGGTTCTCACCAACTGAGACAGATGATGAAACTTGTGCCAGACAGACCTTGCAGCCAGTAATCAAAGAACAATAAAGTGAGCCTTATTTTCTCTTTTCTCTGTCCTTCCACAGTGAAAATAGAAAAACAGAAACTCTGACTGCAGCTTGCTTTTCTGCGATGGTCAGGACCAGCCTGACCATCACCATATGACTCTGCTTCACTGTGGTATCACCGTGTAACACAGTTTACTGTAAATAACTATAAACGCGTTGTGTATTTGAGTGTGCACTTTTGCTGTTAGCAGGAAAAAATGAACTCTGTGCAGCTAAAGCTCTGATTGGATGCTGAGCCAGACCAGACTGCAGCGCAGCTATAGTGTGCAGTGGCTTAACCACAGAGAATGTGTATGGGTAGCGACCGTGCACACACTAGTGGTTAACTGCTGCTTTGTGTGTGGCAAATGTGATGTGAGAGAGAGGGGGGAGGAATTAAGCCTGACCAGAATTACAGTGTTTTACTTAACCTTGTGCTGCAAACACAGTCCTTTAATTAGTTGGACTAAATGAGTCGCAGAGCAAAAGGAAGAGGAGCCGAACTTTGTTAAAGCGCTGCACTGTGCCCTGTGAAGAGTAAAAGATCAGGTTGGTCTGCAAAGCTTTTTCACCTCAGTGAAAATGAAAAATGAGTCAAACAATGACTTAAACATTACATTAGAATGTGTTTCAAATGTTTCTGAGGGTTCAGATTAAACATGGAGGATAAACTGGCAGACCAAACACACTTCTGTTCAGCAAAGTTTTAACTCCTTAAATTAGTTGGTTATCCGTTGGCCTTGCTTGTTTCATACATTTAGATGACCTTTTTCTTTTTTCGTTTTTTCCTTTTTACTTTACTAAGATCTTTGCTTTTCCCTTCAGTCTGTCCATATGGTGAGTTATAATTAAGTGCTTTCTTTGTTGCTACACTGTAAAAAAAAAAAAAAAAAAAATGGCCTTAATTTACGGTAAAAAACTGGCAGCTGTGGTTGCCAGAATTTTACCGTCTCTATACAGTAAAATTCTGGCAACCAAAACTGCCAGTTTTTTACCGTATTTTGAAATTGGAGTATTTTACTGTATTTTAGAAATACGATAAAATTCTGGCAATCAAAACTACTTGTATTTTATCATATTTTGGAAATGCAGTATTTCAACCAAAACTGCCAGTATTATACTTATGGTAATTCCATGTATTTTCTATGGCAACACAATGTTTTGGATATTACGGTCAGTAACCGTTGGTATTTCACAATTTTCTACCGTAAATTTACTGACGTTTTTTGCAGTTTCGACTTACGGTAGTTCCATGTAATTTCTACGGTAATGAAATGTTTTTGGATATGACAGTCAAAAATTGTTGGTCTTTTACCGTTTTTTACCATAAATTTACTGACTTTTTTTTACAGTGTAGCTACCAGTTCATACATTCTCACTTGAAATCTATTTTTATGTATAAAGGTGATCAGATGGTGAATGAGGTGTGTTTGTTTTGAACCTTGTATTTTCTTTGGTTTCAGAAAAGCTTTTGTAAAAAAAAAAAAAGATAAAAAAGTTCTTTAGAAATGAAGATTGATTGATGGGATAATAGAGATCTGAAACACAAGGACAGAAAACTGTGACCTTTACGAAAGATGGACATTATTTTTCCTGACATACGGGAGAAGAGATGGTTCATTCTGGTTCATTCTGGTTGGATTTTTGGTTTGAGGTGAGTCAGTGTCTGAGTCCAGAGGCTGTTAAAGCCATGGGACATTATCAAAGCAGATTTTAAATATTTATTTCATATTTCTGCAGTTTAACAAAAACATTTTTTCAAGAAAACCAATGACATCCTCCTCCTCTGTTATACATTCGTACATACTCTATGGGATAAACAGATGGACATGCATCCTTGAGGCCTTCTATTTAAATCTAGATTAATAACTAGGGGTGAACCGGTTGCAGTTTTCTGGCTGATTCCAGTTTCGCTCTATGACAATTTTTTCTTTTGAAAAGTTGTTAAATATAGCAATGAAGTCTCTAAATTGGCAACAGTGGGGTAGTTATTGTTAACCACAAGCTGTGACCTGGTGGGTGGGTTGATCAGTCCTCTCTCACCCCACAGAACAGAGCAGTGGCTGATTTTCAGACCTTTGCTGTAGTTGTACCATGATAAAGATTTTTGGTTTAGTCTGACAGACAATCTGTCAGACTAATCCTGAACAGGATGCTGTGCAGCTGCAATAACTGTCCCTGTAAAACACACAGGCCCTTTTTGCTTCAAGGATTTCTTTTTATACTCAAGTTTCTTGTAGCTTGAGGCAAATGTTCCCTTACCACCACCGCCACACTTTACCAGAGCTTCACAACTCAGACACATTTACTTTTCTACAGTATATTTAATTACATTGGACAGTACTATGGAAACTGAACTGCTAATCTATCAGTAGGGTTGCATGTTGAGGGGTTGGTCTCCAATGCTTTTGAGGGCAGGCTGTTGTTCTTAAAACTTGAGTAAACTTGGCAGCCCTAATGTTGCAGCCAAGAGGTACTGTCAGTTGACCCCCAAAGGTCATGACCCCTGCCCCACAGACAGACCCTGGGTGAGTTTTGACCCAGAATTTTCTTGCTATGATGTCATCGCTGTGATTCAGTATTCTTCTTGCACAGTTTGTGAAAGTCATCCTTCATTCAGATTCACCCCTGGCTATCAAAAATGCTCTTTGAAATAAACCCACACCAAACAACACAAACATAAATAATACAAGACAGCAATAAAATAATTCATTAGGATGCCTGGCAATGAAAGGCAAAAAGTATACAGGAAATAAGTGTGTTTACTTTAGTGTGTTTACTTTTTCACAAGTGTGAAATGTTTCACCTGTGTTTATCGCTTATCTAGAAAATAACCTGTTTCAGTGCAGGTTATATATAAATTTTTTATTTTTTGTTCAAATTAATGAATAAGTACTTCATTACAAGTCATGATGGTTTAGGTGATCTTAACGTTAAACTGCATCATTCTATGTGAGTTTTGGTCCGTCTTTCTGGATCATGGTGACAGATCTGATAACAATCTAAGCTAGCTGGAATTTGGACGGTGGAGACGGCGTGGAGCCACGTCTCATTTGGCAGCTTTCTGACTCCCTGTCTGTGTCTCACTGTGCTGACAGATCCCATCACCACTCCCAGCCCTGCCCTGCTCTCCACCTCCTCACTGACACACACACACTCTGCATGTACCTACATATACTCACACTGAATCATTCACCATCCCTTGACTGCCATTTGGCTTTATCTCACACAGGTTGGAAGTTTCTCCTGTTGTGAACAGCGCAGAACGTGTAATCAGAACATCCAGAAACACAGAGCCATTAAAGGACTGGCATGGCCTGCTTGTGTTGTTTATGATAAACCTGCCTGGATAGTTTTTTTTTGTTGTTGTTTTTTTCACACTGTTAGCCGGGGATGTTGGCAAGCTGCATCTTTTCTCTCTTATCAGTGGATTCCTATCAGATCAGCTAAACATGTCAGTGAACAGTGATCTAAGACATTTTTTTTTCCTGCTGCTCTGCTCAACGGGGCAAGAAGAATGCAACCCTGCCATTTCACTGTCTTCTGTGATTACAGGTCGCCCTTGTGTATGTGTGGGTGGTTGACTTAAAGTGAGCAATAGCTTCTGCTGTCAGTAAAAACTAGAGCTATGAAAACAAAAACAAAACTGTGTAGAGCTGCAGAAGTAAGGTAAAGGTGGTTTGGTTGAGTCTTTCAAATGTGGAATATCTAATGATAGCTTCATTATGACAGTCATCTTTGGGCATAATATAATTCTCTAATAAACCTAAATAGGTAAGTAAGTATGGTTACTTTAAGAGCCTTTCACAGACCATCATAAAGCAACATATAGAAAACCAAGTAAGTGCTATTAAAAAAAATTAACATTTCTGAAAAGCAATTATCTATAAACCAAAGATATACATTGTCACCAGGGTGGTATTTTCACATTGCAGGTCCAGTTTTTATGCTGAAATATAATATTCCTCAACTTTTCTGACAAAGTTGGTTATGGGTAGAGGTTGGTAGAGTACCCAAAAATTGTACTCAAGAAAGAGTAGCAGTACTTCAAAAAGTGGACAGAGGTTACTCAAAAAAGAGTAAAAAATTATTTGACTAAAAAAATATCTGCCCAAGTACAGAGTAACTCATTAAATTATCAGTCGATTAATATTTTAAAATTACATCATCAGATGGATTCCAAACTGACTCCATCATGTTGGGGTCAGAGCCACATCGGGCCTCATCCTATGCAAAGGGATTCTCTGCTCTTCCAATGGCTGAAGAGCGTTACGACTGGAACTGGGAGTTTGGGCATTACAACAGAAAGCTTGACAATCACTCTCAGAGAAAAGTCAGTACATGTGTTACTTTGTACACACAAAACTGTTGAACATGGATGGATGTGGTGTAAATGCGTAACTATGTGCACAAGTTTATTCTCATAGCTCCGAATAATGATGGCAGAAAAAAAAAATCAATTACTTTCGGAGCAGTGTGCTTCTGATCTATAATTTATAACCTTCTCCTCAACATTTTGACGTGCAGATTTTCTTTTAGCTAGCATGTGCGTGTTGCTGTGGCAGCACACATTTCCCAGTCTAACAGATCAGTCAACAGATCAGAGGCTTGGAAAGCTGTGCTTGTCTTTGCAAACCAACAATTCTCTGGACTGAAAGGCACTGTCTGCTCTCATTAATTGCTTTTTACATGATCAAAAGTAAGATTTTTAACAGCTCATAGCAAACACATAGTGATTATATTCATGCAATGCAATAATTTAATCAATGTATGAATTCATTAATTGGTGAGATTGATCCTGACACAGTGCTGTGGTAGACGGTTCTGCAGACATTTATAGCTTTGTTATTTTGAGTTTTTCTTGGGTTCGGTTCTGCAGCTGGATCGTCTTAGTTGCATGTCCCAACAGAAGGGATATTCTGTCTCATGACTTCATTGTGAATATGGCAGACAGTGTGGGGCAAGACTCATGGATTACTAAGAAAGATGTGCCATGCTGGCTAGACCCAAACGAGCTGGTGGTGGGTAGGGAGAAAAAAGCACTTTGCTCAAATAACAATAACACCCTGGGCACTGACAGCAGAGTCAGAAAGGAATCAGTGTTACATACAGACTGGACATGAAGTGGGAATGGCATAGAGAAGAGAAAGAGAGAGCACTTATATAGCTGAGGTGAATTAAGCTTCACATGGGAAGCACAGAAACAACCTGAATGATGTCCTGACCCATGGAGGATCATCAGAGTGCCCTTTGGAGGAGTTTGTGGGTCTTGCCCAGACCAGAAGACCCAGATCAAAACCTTTAGACCACACTGGGAAGGAATGTAAAGATGACAAGCAGGAGTCTCAAGAGGCACTGGCAGGCAGGGCAGCGCAGCTGGACGACTCCAGAGGCCAAGAAAGAGGAGCTGCTAACCAGTGGACAGGAAGGATTGGCTTAGGGTCCAGAGTGATATGGGAAAACTGTCTTGAGAGAGAACTTGTTTTAGCATTCATTAGATGGACGTTGTAAGATTCAATAAAAGTGCTCAACAAGCCTACTTGGAACGCAGTTGTTTTACAGTTTGAATATATATCCAGTTCCTGTGGTCGGTCCAGAACAGGAAGGCTTCTTTTGTTCCAATGGCCTACTGTCACTTCCTTCTGAGTGAGACAAAACTTCCTTGAGTGGAGCTTTCCATCCCACTCTTGTTGGTGAAGTGTGGTAGCAATGACTGTGTTAGATGTATCGACTTTCATTACAAAAGTTTCAGCAGGATCAGGATGGAGGCAGATGGGTGCTGTGGCAAACAAGTGGATGAAACACAGGACAGCTTGAACAACCTGCAGGGAGAACTGCAGGCTTGGCAAGCTACATTGTACACACAGTCTGACAGAAGTGAGGCTGCCATGCACCAGCACCAGCAGACTCTCTGAACACCACCAGCAAGGTGGGTGAACTGTCTTGCAGAACAGACAGATGGAGCAGCGTCTCAAACCAGCAACCCACCAATTACAGGACAAACTCCTACCACTGTCGCCACCATGGCTTTGCTTGTTAGCTTAGCTCTTTCTTCACAACAGATTGCAGTAACATTTAGATTGCATATACATCTGTCTCCGTTTACATTATGCTGTCACTTGTGAACAAAACACCAAGGACTTGAACTCCTCTACTGAGGCAAAGAGTAACCCCAAATCTAGAAGAAGCAATCCATCTTTTTCCAGTTGAGATGCATGGTCACACTTAAAGGAGTTGGATATAAGAGTGCTCCAGTGCACCAGAGCATCCTTAAGTAGATAGCTTTAAGGATAGTCCTTAAAGCTAACGCCAGGAAAATTACAGCAACTCCACAAAATACTTCAGTAGCCAGGGCAGTAAGTGTTCACTAGATCCACAAAACAAAGGATCCATTATTTAAATTCAAAAACCAAGTACTTTGATGCCCCAAAACCTCTGGGTCCTGACTTACTGAAAGCTTTAACTAAATGTAAATGTGGAATACTGAACATTGACATTCAACTGAATTATATGAAAACAAGATTAGGCACAAGTTGTGACAGTTTGTACTAAATAAATTAGAATTGTTACCACATGAGCCCTCCTGAAGAGGCTACATATTTTGAAGTTAGATTACATCTTAATCACTCTTTCTCCTGCCTAAAAACTAAAGTCTAAGAGGTCACTCGAAGTCAAGGTGCAGTGTAAGTGTAGTTGTTGGATTTAATTGAATTCAGGTGATGCCACCCTGTTGTCATTAACACTGCAACAGAAGGGATATTCTGTTCATCTGGAAATTACTGATGCATTTGCTGGAACTCAAACTATCTTAGTTGTAACTAAAAGGGAAAGGGGGATTTTCTGAAGTGTTCCTTTAACATTCCATTCCCAAACTTATTGAAAGGTTAAAATGCTAAACCAAGGCTCATGAGAAACTCACATTTTAATCAATTAAATGTTCTTTGATCCATTACAGTTTACCTCTCGAAGTAGAGTGTGTACAGATTTTTTATGAAAGGCTGTCTTTAAACAAACATGCAAAAGGAAGTATTTATTCTCTTACATGAGTTCCAGACCGTTCTTCCCACCCCCAGCTGCTGAATGACTTATCCAGTCTTCCTGTCTATCTGGCAGCAGATCTATTAGTTCAGCTGCTTGCTTCACTTGGATAGATTACAGTACGTGCTGGTTTTCCTCTCCACCTTTGTGCCTTTCCCATTCTCTGTGACAATATCTACAAGGACGGCTGGAAAACAACCAAGAGACGAAACAAAAATGACCTCAATATTAGAAATTTTATTTAAGGTACAAGAGTGCTTTGTATCTGACCTTATTGAAATTACTGGAAGAAATAAACATCTTCTAGAAAAAGAAAATCTTTTCAAGAATTGATTCATTTGGTGTTCCGTAGCACAGACTGCATGCAACTTTAAAGGCTAACATAATGCCTGTGAATAGTTAAATGAACACATTGCAAAATAAGTGCTGTGTTGTGTAGCTCAAACTCATACAGATTTTTTTACCAACTTTAGAAAACAAAAGTTTAGAAAAGGAAACACATTCAGTTCTTGTCTTCAATCCTTTTTGATTTATATAAATTACAGAAGTTAGAGGATATTAAACAAAAATAATAGTGACCTAAAACCAATGTATATAAAGGAAATTGAAATTATACCTTGAGCATGGTGATGTACCTCTGGCAGCAAAGTGAACATAGTGATTCATGTTGCTGAATAAAGTTTTGTGGTCTTATGAGGCAAAAATAGAAGAGATTCCCTAAGCCTCAGTATTTAAAGACAGACCCAGGTCTTTCAATCTAATGTATAATTCAGCACAATGTCAAGAGATGTAAAACACTCTTGAGTGTTTTACATCTCTTGATGTTTGAGTGGCAAGTAGAAGCCCAACAAATTTACTGTAATGCTCCATTTGATATATACATAAAAACTCTATTAGAAATTGCTTTGAGTTTATTTCAAAATCAGATGGAAAAGCAAGAGAAAAAAACAAAAAAAGGCAAGGAATGTGGCAAAAATGTATAGGGTGAAAAAGGAGAGAACGATGGGTAGAGAGAATATAAGAAAACAAGAAGTCTGCTTCTCCACCAGCAGAAAGAGAGAAAAGAAAACAGAACTGAGAAACCACAGAGACAAACATCAATATGTACAACAGCAACATCCCTGAAGTGTATGCAGTAATTAACGCAAGATGTATTTGGTGGCGGCCGCAGCCCTAGACACAGTGTATCTGTAAACACCTGAATCCAAATCCCCAGCAACATCTATATGAATGGAAACTTTCCTGGATCATTCAGGCCACAAAAGATCAAGAGACAGCCAGACTTTCAGCAGGTAACAGGCTAAACAGCAAAGGTGCTCTGTTTTATCCTGTTGATATTGTACTTTTTGTGTGACTTTTATGGCAAAATCAGTATAGTGGGTCTGTGGTAGAAGAGGCAGATGTCAGAAATTAATGATCTAGTCCAGGTTTTAAGAATGTTAACTTTTAACCCTCGTGTGCAATGGTGGGGGTATGTCAGACACCCCTTGGCATAACTGTTGCGTTATGGTGGTGGTGTTAGTTCATAACAGCAAGGATCAAGTTGGCTTCCTTTGTGTTACAGCCAGGAACACAGAGGAACTAACTAACTGTGTTAACTCGGCTGCATGCCAGCATCTTGCGTGAATTCTGGTGTTTGTGTTTTGTGTTGCACTACACCACCGTTACAGTGGCAGGTTGGCTTCCACTGTACTACAGTCAGGACAGTGGAGGTAGCTAGCTAACTGTGTTCAGTCAGCTGCATGACGCCATCTAACATGAACTCTGGTGTTTGTGTAAAGTCACAAATAGTCATTGAGCTGTTTGGTGACATGGTGTGTATCATACTGAATATGAACCAGAACAGCGGCAGATTGGCTTGTAGGATGTAGTAGTACAATTTTTTTTTTCGTTGCTTGCGATGTGAGAGCTCCTGTTTCGTTTTTGCCTTGGCAGGGTCCATTCAGACCCCCACAGCTACCACCCCGAGTGTCAGCATCAAGTGTGTCGTTTTTGCCTTGGCAGGGTCCACTCGGACCCTGAGCCCAGCTACCTCCCACTCCGTTCCCAGCGTCAGCATCAACTGTGTCATTTTTGCCTCTGCGGGGTCTGCATGGACCTCGAGGCGACATCAACTGTATCTCTTCAGTCTCGCATGCCCAAAGGTTAAAGTAGAACATATTAAAGACGCTCAAGGTAGTGAAAATTGGAATCACCCTTTACCCATTTCCCTACAGGATTTATTAGAGGGCTCAGAAGGGAAATCTTTTTCTATGCTACTCTAGTCTTTAGAATGTTTGTTGTCTTCTTGCCAACAAGGATTCTTCCTGGTAATTCACAAGATACATTTCCTGCTCACTCAGTCTATGCTACATGCTAGCAGCACCATCTGGAAAACCCACATGCATTCTTTCTTGGAACATTTGGGATGTAGCTACAAGTGCAGGAAGATCAGGCCACACCAGGATGAAGTTGCGCGTCTGTCCTGTCTTTGAAATTCATAAAAACGAAGCTAAGGCATTTCCCAAGGGCCTGTGCCGTGGACACTGCCAGCATGCTGCTAACATGCTATGCGAAGCACTAGCAAACGTTATCCACCAGGACAGACCACTACATCCTTACTGTGGAGGAGGTTTTGTGGATGTTTAAAGCAACATACTCCTAATACACCCAAAAGGACCTCATCTTCATGCTGTGTGAAGCATCCTTGTTAGATGTGAATCCATTTGTAAGACATAATATCTAAAATTTGATTTCCACTATAGTTCATCTCCCTCCCCCCTCTCATATCACAAATTTTAATACTTCCTTTATCAGACTTAATCTACGTATAAAC
>NW_015113197.1:46916-60760 GCF_001443285.1 Poecilia latipinna
TTAATGTGGTACTTTGACTTTTACTTAAGTACATTTATTGAGTACTTTCTCCACCACTGGTATAAACTGTGTTATGATCAGAAAACTTTGATTTAAACAAAGCAACTTAAGCAAAAAAAAAAAAAGTGTCTCATCAGTTTATGTAGGGCATTAAATATTTATTTAATTAAATATTTAATTTAATTAAATATTTAATTTAATTAAATATTTGATTAAATTAAATATTTATTTATTTAATTTAATTATTTAATTTACTACTTAACTTGAGCTGAAGAAAACATTTTATAAAGCAAATCCAGGACTGGTCTACATGTGATGCACCTCTCACACAGTTCTCCGAGTTATTTGTGGTGTTAGGTTCTCACAGAGTGTGTTCAAAGGGCTCCTTGTGACAATGGGAGCAATGCATGACACTGGAAATAGCACAGAGGCCATGACTTGCACCGCTGTGGAGTTGAAAGGTATGTGTTAATCCAGCTGACCTTTGCAAGGCAACAGAAGTCAGTGAAGGGGTTGGGGTGCCAAACAGATCTGGCTGAGGTTCAGAGAGACTCGGCCTCTGCTACAAAGCAGACCAGCGGAAACCAATTAAACTCACCCAAGGTCACTGCTGGTGGACAGCTGGAACAAAGAGAGTTCCAGAACTTTTTTGTTTGTTTGTTTCATGAAACTCTACTTCAGCTTTCTTTAAAATATCAAATGAACAGACTGAATATTTTATGTAACATTGTAGGTTATACAGTACACATGGCTGAAATAGTCCAGATCTTTAACTCTGGGTCTCCAAATCTAAGACTTTTGAACTTGATACAGTTGGGGTAGTTTAGTCTTAGAGGGTCTTGACTATCTTTAGTTTTCACTGTTGTTTCTGATCATTGATGATGAGACTCTTTTTAACCATTTGCCAGCTTGTACACCCAATCCAGTCCTAACCCTAACCCTCCGAATTGAACCAAATGTCCTCCAATACTAATGTAGAAACTCTTTGTGGTGTCACTAACCAGGACGTGTCTTTTAATTCCAGTTTGTAGGTTCTTTTAAATCCTCATGGCTAAAATTGTTAATAATACAGTAATACAGTAGACTTCGGCCATGCATTTGTTGCTTCCAAAGTTGCAATGTTTGTCTCAGGATGTCCACAAGTGAACACAGAAGATTTTTTCCATGATGGCTTCCCTTTCCTGGCCAACTGTCAAATCCAGGGCAGAATCAGGGCAAAAATCTCCATCTTTCATTTTTCTGTTATTTTAAAGGCATCTATCATGTATTAAATGCAATGACATTTCAACATTTTCTGTACTGTGAGACAATCTGGTCTTAAAGGTGTAGGAGTTTGGAGTTCTTACATGCACAAGCTCTTAAGATCCATGATAAGAGAAGAAGTTTGTTCCATTGCTGTATTATTTTCACAGAATACAATTTTTTTACTTTTGGTTATTTAATCCGGTATTCAAATTTATGTGTGCCCTATAAGATTGTTCATGGTTCCACTGCTCCTCTGTTGGAAAAACAAATGTGTTCCTCATTTTTACTAAATCATCTCGGGTCACTCATCCGCCACTAGGTGAGAGTAACATTTGGAAGCATAGAACTTCCTTTAAAAAGTCAGCATTCTGTTTGTGACATCCCCGCTTTGGAACTTTGCCAACCAATGTATTGCTATGCACAGACTTTCTATTCCAGTTTGTTCACATGATATCTGCTTAAAATAACTGTCAGTTCAATCTGGAAAGACTCAGACGGACAAAACGGGAACAATTAAAAGATTTAATGACAGGAATGAATAACAGTTCTTTGGCGCTCGGACCCCGGCAGCGAATTCGAGCTGAGATTTGATGTGAACTCGATGAACATCCCGATAACCGATTAGGGATGCTCTCCCCCCGGGGCCCGACACTGGTGGTGGTGGTCAGGAAAGGGTGCTATCCTAGAGAGATGAAGGATGTGGGTGGAGAAGGGGAGGTGGTGGGTTGAATGCAGCTGGGAAGCGGCTGACGGCTTGGGTGTGGATCTTTTATGCAGAGCCTGATTGCTGATTGAACGCGTCGGGTGAGGTCCAGTGCTGAGGTCGGAGATGAGCATGACGTCGATGGGCGAATGGAGGGGGCGGAGTCTTCCAGTCTGAACTTCCGCTTTAGCTCCATTATATAGACTGCAGTCCTTGTGTTTATATGTGACTGTTCTATTGGATTTTATATTGCTCTTATTATGGTGTGATTGTTTTTAAATGTCCTGAATTTTTGTATTGTTACATATTAAATTTGAATGTTATGGTATGTTTAGGAAATTAGAATTTGTACCTGGTACAGCACATCTCTCCTTCAGTGATTCATGCATGTTGAACATTGTCCCATTTTAAATAAATTGATTAATTTATCCAAATAACTCATATTTCCATATTTTGGTTTTGAAACTTGTCCAGTTTGTCCTCCACCTGTTGTCCTGTGGTAGTACAGGGTGCTAATTGATAAATTCATGGGTTCTGGCTAGAAAAACATTTTATTGTAAGTGCTCAACACATTAAAGTCATTTTTTTGTGATTTCTACCTGTTCCCCCTTTAACTTTGTTACGCAAACATCTTCTCCTTTGATATCTCTCGTGGTCAGGACCCCTGTTGCTTTTAGTACGCTGTAAAGTTGCTCTGTTGCTGCCAGTTTGGCATGCCATATCCCCAAGAAACCAAAGCCTGAGCTCTGCTGCCTCACTCGCCTCGGTACATGCCTGTGAAATGCTTGATTATGCAAACCAGGCTGTTTACTTTGGATTACAATCAATATATGGGTGCCCTATGAGATTTGCGTTCAAGCAAGCGGCAGCAGGCGGCCTTTCCCTGTGAAGTGGGCAATGGCTGTGTGGAACAGTGAGCAGGACTGTGAGCGCCAGATAAAAGATGAATTATAGATATCCAGCCCCGGGGCTAAACGTGGAGGTTGGTGGATAGGAGTGAGATAGGGGTTTAATAGGGGATGTGCTGGGGGGAGCACATGTCTTGAGCAATGATTCTCAGTGGTAGTGGTAAAAGAGGTGGACACGTACTGAAAAAGCTGATAAACTACAGGATGCATTGAACTGGTACATTGGCTCAACTCCATACTGTGAATTAGCAAAAACTATTCACAAAACAGTTTAAGAAATTGATAACGATGATTCAGAGGACGATTTTTCTGCAGAAAAACAGAATTACAGTGCAGAGTTAGTCATTTTCAAACATATCCTGATACCTCCAAGAGCATGTCATTTCAACACTGTTGGATGTGCTAGATGTAATTCTGATGCAGTAGCTGAGCAAAAATGGTTCAATATATGGCAGCTACTAAAATGACGGGGTTTTACTGAAGCCTATGCAGGCTTGTGCAGGCCAAATCCCCAGTTGAGCTTCTACTCCTCTTCTGAGAGTCTTTCATTTTTTTTTCAGCAGCTCAGGACTGATGTTAATATGTAACATGCCTTATTCCTTATAATTGTTTTCTTTTATTACAGAAATTCCATGTACATCTTTTGTCTTATAAATGAAGACACACTACCTTCTTTATGTTCCAGTGAAAAACACTGAGCTCGAGCGCAGTGGTGCAACAGACGGATGGAAGATACTCAACTGATGGAGTAAACACACTCACATGTTTCTGTCTTAACTAATTGAAGTTAAATTTGAGCAGGCCAGTTTTGAACAGTTTTAAATTGGATGCTGAGCTCCTTTGGTCTTTGGACATTTGACCTACTTGACCTCCCCTTTTTGCTATGACGGAAAACATCCATCCATTTCCTTACACCCTTGTCCCTAATGGGGTCAGAAGGGTTTCTGGTGCCTATCTCCAGCTAACGTTTCGGGTGAGAGGCAGGGTACACCCTGGACAGGTCGCCAGTCTGTCACAGGGCAACATAGAGACAGACAGGACAAACAGCCACAATGAGAAACAATAGACTGAATATTTTTTCAAGAGTAAATTCAGTCATTCAAAGATGTTGAGCAAAGTAGAAAACTTATATTTGAATTTGCCAGGGGGGAAGGATAGAAAAACATGAGCAGATGTTTTAAATCAGGTCAACAGTGAGGATCCTCAACAGTCAAACATATGGAGACAATAACCTTATAGTCAAAAATAATCTCAATTAATAAATGAGTAAGCAAGGGACTGACTGATATCGGTCTCCTGAAACATTGATTTTAAAATTGATTTGATTGTCAGAATTTTTTTTTTTCACTGCATACATTATGCTTAAACCTCAAACAATTTTACATAACCTGTTAGTTGTAGCAAAAGTATGGCTGATCAGAATATTAACCTATCTGTTAAATCACTCTGTAGAAGTGAAATTCTCTCTTCAATGCTTTCTTTAGCTTTTGGGGCACAACAGTCCAGACCACCCTGCACACGTAGACCACAAGAGAACTGATATAATAACTGGGCACATAGCTCCCTTCTCCCTTCAGTTTGTATGCTCTTCATGAAGCGAGGATGAATGCGGAACGTAAAAGCATAACCAAAAGTATTATAACCTCATAAATCATTGATGCTTCCCAGCGCTCCAAACACACGCAGCAAAAACCATTGAATCTCTGTAGACACGAAGACAAAGTAAAGCCCAGCTCCAGCTCTCTGTAGGGCCGACGCTCACGTCAAGATCATAAGATGGAATGAGGCTCAGTACTGAGTTCACTGGGTCGTGACTAACAGGTTTCAACAGTATTACAGATCCACAGTTTTGGGGAGACAGAAGGACTCTGCCTAAAACAACGTCACTGATGGACAATGTCTCCCACTCCATGCATGAAGCTGCTGCTGAACTGCAGAGTTCCTTCAGCGACACACTGCTGCTTCCTCAGAGCACAAAGGAGCTTTACCTCAGATCCTTCCTCCCAGCAGCTGTTAGACTCAGAGCCATCATTGCTCACAAGAAACTCTACTTGTTTACGATCATGCTGATATTTGCAGTCTTTATTAATTTTAAGTACCATTTCTGATGGTATCTGCACATTGCTGCTGGTCCACAGTTTTTGCCATGATTTTATTTTTATAGTATGTTGTCTTTTTAATGCACAAATACACCTGCACATTTTGAACTTAAAAAAATGTGAGGAGATGAACAGGTTTTTCAAAGGGTTTGGTTCGTTTGACACAGTGCTGTGTGAAAGTGAATTGTTGCAGCTGAAAATGGAACAAATGTTTCAGTTTTGGTCCTCAACTGATACCTCTGAAGAGTTTGGTTTTTGTCGGGAAACTACCATATTTTACCCCTCTGTTCCCCTCTTCTTCTTGCTCTCCCCCACTCATCCCCAATTCCGACAGCAGCAGCGGATGGATAAATATTTTGCGTATTCTCAAGTCCAAATCTTGACAGGTATGCCTCAACTCAATTGGACCAGCTCCACTGGACTGTAAAATGCGAAAACATGCTAAAAGCCATTTAGGATTAAAAGCTTTCAAAAAATTATGTACAATGATAAAAAACAATGACAGGGAATACTTTTGACCTGATGGTCACATATGTTTATACAACAAGTAACAGTCATAATGAGTTTGTCAAAGCTTGTAAATAGATCAAATTATGTAAAAAAAAAAAAAAAAAAAAGTTAAAAAAAACATTAAGCTGACCTCCTCATTGAATGTAAAGCTATTCCATTTTAGTAATCAGATTCTTGAACTTTCCAGTTCTCCTGTTGTGTAAAGAGAACTTCCATGTTTCTGAAGCAGAAAGAAGAGCAGCTACAGGGCTCAGTTCACCTTGACAGCTCAGCCCCAGAGAGAGGATCTGGCTTCAGAGAGCTGAGGAGGCGAGCGCCACAAAGGTGTGGAAAACAGACGGCCAATGAGGAGAAAGAGCTGGAGAGGAGGGGTAAAGTAAGAGGTGGGGTGAGGCTTTGGCTTGGATTTGACAGCTGGCAAGCTGGGAGAAACACAATACACCGATGGGACGGCCACGGAGGGGAAGAGACGTGGGAAGGGAATAAAATGCACTTTAATGAGTTAGAGCGGCTGTTTTTGTTTGAAAAAACCTGCAAGACCAAAGACGTGCGGGAGTGAAAAATGTGAATGTGTAAGCAGAGACATTAGAGCTGGATAACACGGCACTCGGATTCTTGTCATGTAATTTACATGGTCATACAGAGCTGGCATCTACACCGGGCTGGCTGAGCGCTGCATGCCCTGACACACCTTTGAAGTCTGAGCTCTGCCTTTTTCTCACCATTGGAATATCTCCCAGTCTCTTTCAACCACACACACACGCACACACACACACACACACACACGCACACACACACACACATGCACACATACTGCAGAACACAGCAGCAATCATCAGAGTGCTACCCTGCATTCAGACAGAGTCAGAAACAAGACAACGATGAGGGGAGCTTTGCACACAAGGCACTCGGCACATTAATCCTGCAGCACCACCATCGCTGTGCTTGCCTGGTAATTACTGAGGAGCTATACTGGAGTCTAGTTTACAACTTAAAACTGAATTTGTAGATTGTGAACCCTAAGACTGTTAGTCTTGATTTTGGATAGAAAAAACGTTTGTCTTTTATATTATCATTGAATATTTATCAGATTGTAGTTGTGTCTGCCTGACAGACCCGGTCCCAGGTTTGGGTGTTGGCTCTGACTACATGTGGAATAGATACATACGCCCACAAGGAGAAAGAACAGTAGGTGGGTAAGAATTCAGAAATATGTGAAGGCTGTCCGGGTGATGATGTACTCATAAGAAACCTCTTCTTAGTTCACTGTTCTGGTTTTGCAGAGCTTCCTCTTAAGATCTAAAGTGTAGGTACGTTATTCTGAACATTTGAAGTGACTCCATTTCAAATTTTATACTTTTGTCACTATTATTTCCGGTACTTAGAGTCTTGCCAGTCATCTCAGAAAGTGAAACTCATTTATGGCACAGCATCATTACACATACTAATATACTCCAAGCTTTTGTTTCTTGTCATTTTGATGACTGAGTACAGATAATGAAAACATTCAGAGTCTCAGAAAATTAGAATACCATGAAAAATGTCATTTATTTTAAAACAGCTGCAAAGGTTTCCTGAGCCTTTAAATGTTTCTCACTCTGGGTCAGTCGGCTACACTATCATGAGAAAGACTGCTGGGTGGACAGATGTCCAGGAGACAGTCATGGACACTCTTCACCAGGAGGAAAAGCCACAAAAGGTCACTGTTTTTAAAAAAAGTCAAATTTTGTTATCATATTGATTTGTAAAAGCAAAAAAAGGTAAAACTTCCTGAATGAATACTTTTTTAGGCACTGTGCTCACTGAAAACATGAATTATTCAAATATATTCACTTTTGTAAAAATCAACATAAACTGACCCATTTTCTCCCTCCTCCCCCCCCATCCACTCAAGTTTGTTGCCCTTCTTATGCAGTTTTGCATCAATCCAAAGTAATAAATAACAGAGGAGCTTTTTTCTCAGAGGATAATTTATCCTCTTTTCACTTCAGTGAAACAGATATGACTCAGGAAGCCTAAGACATCCAGTTAAAGCAGCTCTCCTTTGGAAACAGGAAAAAGTAAAACACATGAAAATGGAAATATGATCGTCTGACCCCCTCTCTCCTCTGGGTGTATCTCTGTATTATGAGTCTCTCTCTCAGTTTGGGCTTTGTGTATTTTCAGACCTTTAGGGCTGCAACACAAACCGACCCTGGTTGCCATTGGGGCCTCTGTGTTCTCCATCTGCTTTAGCTCAACAGTGCACAGCCGAAGCAGCTCCATGTCACAAACACAGGCAGCACTCGTTTCAGTGAAATTCGAGACCCCCCCCCCCCCCCCCAACCCCCCTCACCAAAAAAACAACACAGGTTTTTAAATCTAAAAAACAAAGATATTCAATTATTTATTTGTCCAGCGGTGTTCTCGCAGACCTTAGCAGCAGTAAATGCAATCTGAGCAAGGATCAGTTGTACACGCATGGTTTTTATTACGCGTTTGGCTCGCATTTGCTGCCATTAATCAACCCACTGGGTCAGTTTGAAGTGGAAATTGCAACATGCATCATGGGTACTGGAAGAAAAATGGAAACAACTGCTCAAACAGGGCTACGATCCACCAGCATCCTCAGAGCCAGCAGTGAGCTGAGCTGTGCACAGTGCGGCCATGTTTTTGCCTTCATGTGTGTGCTGTGCTCACGAAGGGAATTCCATTTTTCAGTGTAATTGGATTAATTAATCATCTGAGTTAATCTCAACTTTGATGGATTTGGGAAGACTTTAAACTCTGTAAAAGAAGAAAGCTTTTGGCCAGGCTTTTGTCACATCCACAAAAAAAAAAACATGGTATATAAAGACAGCTGTGATATTGGCTCATCATTAAGAGTTGGCATTAATTAGGGTTTCATATTACTCTCAGCATTTCTAGGTTACTCAGTTTAAGCCAGCTTCCAGCAAACCTATTTTTACTCTCTGGATTTTCCATAAATTACACTGTTGACATCGAAATGCACTAAAATAACACAGAGAGGCTGTAAATAAAACACGGCAAACTCTATTGAATGAACTATGCAGTTCAGGTAAGCCAAAAAAAATCAAATGAGATTTAAATATTCCACACACTTGTGTACCACACATTTCTTCACATTAAACTGGATGAGAAAATGTTGGACTGTTGCAGAGCCATGTGAGTGTTTCCTGCAGCTTATCAGAAATACATTTCTTAAGCCAACAGCCACTCCATTGTCATTTAATTTAAATTAAGTTATTTAATTAGGACACTACACATCAATCAATTCATTAATCAGTTAATAAATTACTACAATTCGTGGCAGTGGAAATATGCAGAAATTAGCACAATAGTTAAATGTCATCATTTGTCCAAAGACAAGCAAGCAGAAAAATTGTGAAATTCACAGGACAGAACACATAGTTACAATGAAAGAAGAAAAAAATAACATCCACAAAAGAAAACATTTATACAAGGAATAATTGACCAACAGACAGAAACAGCATACAAGACCCTTCACTATAAGCAGTGGAAGACATAATAAATGGGAACATAACTGGTTTGATTTCAACCAGTGCTTCAGTTAAAATCAAACCCAGTCAGACTGCTTAACCAGTACTACCTCACCAGACCGGAGCTCCATCAAACAAGCCTGAAGTTCCAGACCCTCTGGATGAATCAACATGTGGAGAAATTGGCTGGTTTTCACCAGGCAGAGCTGTTTCTGTCAGCTTCTGATATAAGTACAACAATTTTTGTTGAAGCAACAGTGAAAGTCACAAATAAACATTTTTGAAAGGCCTCCCAGAAAAGCAATTACGGGCTACACCACTACGTTGAAGACTGGTTAAAAAGACCCCAAACATTTTTCATTCAGATGATTCCCTTGTCAAGCTGAGATTTTTAGAGAAAGCAAACAGAGTGTAAAAAAAAAAAAAAGCTGTGAATGACCTCACCAAAGAACCCAAATTATTAAAAAGGTCTTCACGTGTCCTATTTAAAAGTTTGGAGCGCTTCAGTAATTTTTTACAAGGCAAAACATCATCAAAACTTCTTGTCATCAGTACAATAACCCAGCAGTGGAAAGTAGATCTGCATTTGTGGCCCACATTATAAATTAATACCTGCTGTGATGAGGTGCAACATCGCCTGGAAGACCTCATGAAAAGCAGACAGCCCTCTGATCATAAAACAGATGGGATGTCCCTTGTCTCCCTCTCTCCAGCTCACATAACTTAGACACTGCTCTGGAGGAATAGCTTTAATCCCTTAAAGATCGTGAACTCATGATTTCCTTCCCCACAAGCTGACCGCAGCCGGACCTTCATTTCCCGGCTAATTATAAACATATGCGTGGCTCAGGCCCGGTGCTAGATAAAATATGATCTGTTCCTAATCACCCTAGCAATCTCTACTGACTAGGGGAAGACCAAATGTTCTTTTGTGTTGTTGGACACAGTAAAGAAGGAATGTTGGAAAATGTGTGGCCTACTTCATACAACAACATGTGGGTATGAAGTGTTTATTGTTCAGACTAAAATGAAGGATGTTGTTAAACTTGAATTAGCTTGCACTGTTATGCTAACAAAAATATTTTGTAAAGGTAGTAACCCCTAGAGGTCTCACTTTACAACATCCAATAAGAAAGTCAAAGTTAGCACGCTTACAATTACTACTCAAGAGACTTCAAGATGTCGTCACATTGTTAATTCGGGCAATGTTCCAGTCACTCAATCACTCCATTGCCAGTTTGCCAAAGGAAACTCTACCAATCCCTTCAGGGGATCCAGTGATGAAACCTAATCCAGAGATACACTTGAGCTAAAGGCAATCAAAATCTGTGGAAGTTGAATGGATTCTAAGCTTTTCTCCTTACTGGTAGTTTCATTTAATAAATGTGTCTTTAAATGTTGTTTAAGCAGCATTTAGTTTCTTTATTTTACCAATCTTTTGCTCCAAAGCCTGAGGTGATGGTGTGTAAAAACAACTGGTTCTCTGTTCTCATATTAACCTACAGCCCACTGATGTTTCTTTCTCTGTTCTCTTTATCCCAGGGAACCTTTTCATCCCTCTCCTCAGTAGGACTGCAGGTCCCCTCTCGCTGTCCAAATTGGGATGGAGAAGAAGAAGCTTATGATCTTACCCTGAGGAGTTTACCCCACAGCAAGGCGATATGTTAAAAGACATCATACTCTTTTGACTTCTTCATGTAGCAACAGCCCCATCTAAAGCCAGGTACCAATGAATGGAGGAGGAATTCTCAACTTACTAATTGGGGTGCTTCAGTCTCATATCAAAAGTAGTTCTTAAGCGCGCTGCCTTTGGTGCAGTAAGGGCTTGTTATCTGGCAGAGCTTTCATACTTGGCGATATTTTTATGATGACCCAGTCTTCAGGCAATAGATGGTGGGATTCTTGAAGTTATACAGATTCGCTTCAGTTCAATCATCTAAAGAAATCCAGAGAACAACAGTGGGCTCATCAAACATTTACTGGGAGATGCCTACCTTTTTAGGTGGACTCTGCCTGTGGAAATCCAAATCAATTCATTTATAGAACAAATTGGCTAATGCATCTGCACTGGGTTAGTACAGGAAACACTTTTGTTGAAAAGTCCAACGTGTTTGTTTCATTATAGGTACAATTCTGGTTTGTTTCTCTCCACACAATTGCTTGCCAATAGCAGAGGGTCCAAACTCTCATACCAGTACCGATATCTGAGGTTCAGCTTTGGGTGATAAGAACTGCCAAAAAAAATTGTTTACTTTTTTTTTTTTTTTTACAGACATAAATGTACAAATTTACAAATGTATTTGATAACTGCACCATTGCCAGTGCAGTTCACTTAACTTCACAAGCTTCAGTAAAAACAACACAAAACTGGCAATTTGTCCAGTCAGTGTACAGGAGTATAACAGCCAGTGCAAAATAAATAATAAAGGAAATGAATCTGACAAAAATAATAGGTTGACTACCTTGGTCAAACATGTAAAAATAAAATGCAACAAACCTTCATTCCGTTAGTTCAGAAGATGCAATTACAAATGCTAACTACAATGTAAAATAAAGTATAAAGCATGAGCACAACACATAGAATTAGACTGAATAGATCTGTCCTTATGGATCGGGCATATCATCACCAATATCTGATCTAGAATTTTTTTCAGCATCTGGGCTGCTATAGATATTTATATTAACCTGTCATTCACGAGAGGACCCAAATTTGGGTCCTCTCGTTGTGAATGACAACCTGTGAATGACAGGTTAATATCGGTGCATCTCTAGTTTTTACCAGACTAATGTGAAACCAGATGAACATCAGAACCAAAAGATTTAGAGAGGTAAACCAAAACCTCTGGCAATGAAATCTGTGTATAGATTGAATTATGTTTAGATGTCGACCCTTTTTAGATATTTAATATATAAACAATGCATAATGCCTATATAAGCATCTAATAAACAGTTCAATGCTTAAAATATATTATTTTCAGACTATCATGCTTTAAATGGTCACAAGCCATTGAGCCAGCTATTTTCTACACCAAGCTCAGATGGGGGAGGCTTTCATAGGGCAGCAGGAGGGAATAGTTTAAACAGGTATCAGTCCATTATAGGGCCATCACAGAGACAGTAAGGACATAGACACACACGCACACACGCAGCCGTGTTTTCGGATCTCGTGGGGACGTTACATTGACTCCCATTCATTTTCTACAGCCCAACCCTTACCCTTACCCTATCCATCACATACCTAACCCTTACCCCACAAACAGAATTTCCCCTCGTGGGCCCCACAAGAAACAGTGGTCCCCACGACCCCACAATATAGACAGAAATATGTCCCCACAATGATGTAAAAACCTGGTTCACACACATCTTTCTCCACAGTATCTGACACATGCATGGAAACTGCATGTTAGAGATTAAACCCAGCTCCTTCTTGCATCTATCATTGCATATCATTGTATTTTAACTGGTCTGCCATTCTTCCATTTAAGAGAGCCACTTAACACACTGCACTGGTGTTCCAAACATCTTCCAGGTCAGTGAGGAATACAATTTGTGAAACAGTTTAATTAAAAGAGCCGGGTTAACTTCAGGTTTTGATCGCAGGTCAGGTTTGTGTTGCAGCTCCTCTGCAGCGTCCTCCAGGCCTCCAGCCCACCACCTTGTCAGAATATGAAGAGCTTATTTACGTTCTCCATCCTGCAAGCAGTGCTGCAGAGGAGAAGCAGCACACACGATTTTAGCTGTCTCTGTCCCTGTCCTCATTAGTGCAAAGCTGGTCTGTTTTTAAATGTGCATGCACACGCAAGCACACACACACACACACACACACACACACACACGCGCGCGCACACACACACAACATTCTGGAGCTCTAAGCAGGCTGACAGTTTGAAGATAGGCCCACTGTGCAGCGCCGAGCAGAGCACAGGGCTGTGAGATGAGAAAGCCCCTGAGTAAAGGAGAATGCTGGCGAACGCTTGTAATTGGGCCCTGAGTATCAGCTGCCAAATATCTCCTGTTAGTTCTTAGCACTTTTTTCTATTACTATGCTAATACTATGCCATCCATGAATGTAAATGAGACTGGGTATGTTTGACAGATTTTGTGCCTTCAGCAGGTCTGTCGCAGGAAAGTCTTGCTCACTTTTCATCTGAAGATCACTGACATAAGGCACACATGCATGTGTTGTGTAGAGTTTAGTGGGGTTTTTTATTGTATCCATACATTACTGAACTGCCATTAAACTTAGCAGAAACGGGAACTTTGTCCCAGCTCTGCTGTCATTCCCCACAGTTGATGATGTGATCGGAGAACTTTATATGAAGAATTTATATGTTGAGACAAAAGACGTACATGCATTACCATGTTTGTGTGTTTTTATTTTTAGGTAATGGTATGTTCAGGTTAACAATCCAGTGTAGGACCTTTTGGAGTGCTGTGTACATGAGGATGTCCATTAACATTTTGATAAATGGCACAAATTCTTATTGGAGGAATACTCTGGATTTCAACAAGTGTCTACATCTTAATGAATTGGATTATTATTGAAAAACTTTATAAATCAGTTGAATGGCCACTGCCTGGCCAATAAAAAAATATGCACTAATTATTGTTTGATTGCCTTTAGCTTTTAGTAAGTTGTGGCATTGTTTTTATTTTATGTGGATAGTTAATTGACATTCAGTTGCTGATGGCGTAGTGAATTGACTTTTGAGAGAAGGGGTATACTGTATCGACCCCCTGCAGTGTGACATCACAGAAGCAACATCTCCATCCTGGAGGGCAAAAAGCTGCTCGCCGACAATGATTACCATTGGTTTTAGCTGTCAAGTTGTCAACATATCGTGTTGACAACTTGACACATATATATATATATATATAT
>NW_015113197.1:64224-73042 GCF_001443285.1 Poecilia latipinna
AACACTGACAACTAGATAACAAGCTCAGGAAAAAAGTTTTAATTAAGAAAAATTAGGGAGGAAAAGGAAAGTAGGTCACTTATGCTTGCTTGACTTTAACAATCTTAACATGTAGATGTGAGGCAAGGTGGGCAAAGTGTCTTGCAATGACAAGAGGTGGACTTCGAACCAGCAACCCATCAATAACGAATTGCTTTGCCCAAGAACACAACAGGGGCGGACAGAGTGAGAATCAAACTAGCAACCCATTGATTGCAGCATGAACTCAGACATGGGACTTCGGATTAGATGATAGGACACCCTGATCTTGGGATTTTAAAAGCTCTGAGCCACAGTCAGCTAAATTAATTAATGAGGATTTACTGAGGTACATACACTTATACTCTGCAACGTAATTCAGAAATAGTGAATGAGAATGTCAAAGACAGGCAGGGAATAAATCAGTTTAAACTACACATGTATCTGAACAATAAAACAAACTATCCATCCATTGTACCCGTATACCATTCATGGATGAGATTTGAATGAAGTGGTCACTGGGCGAGCTTTTATCAGTCCAAATGTTAACAAGACCAGGATAAGTCCTAAAAAATTTTTTCCATACAGTTAACAGACATAAATGTGACAGTTTTTACTGCAAAGGAATGACTAATAGTGATTTTAATTGGATTTTAGAGCACATAACTTAAAATGCCCCAAGCAGTTATATCATAATGCTAAAAAAAGGTGAATCTGTTAGAAACCAAAAGACACTATGACCTTTAGAAAGCGTATGTTGCAACCATGAAGAAATGAATAGTAACCTGCATAGCAAAAAGAAAAAGAAAATAAAAACAGTCCAGTTTTAATAAAATTCGCAGCTTGATCAATCTCAACATGTGGTTGGTCAAAAAAATGTTTTGCATATCACACTTCAAGGAGGTCAGATAAGAGTGAGTGGACAGGTTTATCTGCTTATTCACACTTATTTGATGCTAGCTTCAATCTGATAGGAAATGCGTTAAAATCTCAGTCACGTGTATTTAAAGGTTATTTATGGAAGAGGATTAGGGCCACTGGAAAAAAAATAAAATAAAACAGTTCGACTTTAATCTCAGAATTCTGAGAAAAAAAAAGTCAAAATTCTGACTTTTTTCTCAGAATTCTGACTTTTAATTTAATCCTTTTAACAATACTGTAAGTCCTTTTTTGGGACAGTCCAAGTTCATATTAGGGGAGAGTCTATCTTGACCTGGTCACATTCCTCAGTAATTCTGTCTGTGTCGATGCCTTTTTCCCCATCGTAGAAAGGATATTCCCCCAGAAGAATCAGGGTATCTAATTCAGTGGGCTGGATGCTTCTGATATCTGGCTTATTTGAAGTGTTGATAGGTGAACAGCCACAAAAAAACTAAGTTAATAAGCAATTTAGATCTTTAAATCCAGCCCATGATGAAAGCTTAATAATATCAACATGGATTTACTGTCACATAAGCCTCTCTTTTTATCATTTTCTACTGTCAGCAGAGGACTAACAGAAAAACAAGCCTAATCCATCTGATTGACATCCCCCACCAAATTGTCCAGGAAATAGACTGGAAAATATGTCAGCCAATTAATTAAGAGCATTTTTCTTCCTTTCAAGTTTTTTGTCTGGAATACAGATGGCGAGAGTCAGAACACACAGACAGCTGGGTGTAGAACTGGGGTCAGTAAGTGGTCAATTGTGTAATCTTATGTTATTATATGACTCACAACCAGTTATATTTCCAACAAAGAGAGCTGCTATATATCTAGTTAATGGACAGAAACCAATTTCATCACATTGAAGGTATGCTGTGATTAAATGGTGTAATTAGATCCAATGTTAGCATAAACATGTCATCATGACAATCCAGGCAAATATTTTTTTTCTTTGGTGTTTTCTGTATTCAAAATGCATTATATTTTTGGAGTTAGAAAATCAAAAGTTATTTGCTTTTGGATTTTAAACCATAAAGATAAACTCAGCCAATGGATGTCTTGGACACAGTCAATCAATGCCAAGTAAAATGATTGGCAATCCTAGACTGACTGTCTAGCCAGTCAGCCAATAGTGTGTCAAGTAGCATTGCACACAGGTATTTCAGCTCCCCAAACTTCATTTTCTTTCAAATATTTTAGATATTAAGCTCAGTGGAAAAACCTGCAAAAAGGTGGATTTTTCTACATATAACTTGAAGTTACCTTCTGTGAATACTGATGTTTGTTTCCTCCTTTTACTTCAAATCTGTTGTCTTTGTGAGGCTTGATTCCCCACTTCTATAAAAAGGAGAACCCCTCCTGACCCCACTAGGAACTAGTCCTACAAGAAATCCAAGCAAATCAAACTCATCAAAACCAACTATTCTTAGTAAACACTGTCATGGCTTTGATCTCACTGCTTATCTAGAAGTCATAGAGCTTTGACCACTTTTTTTCTTGAATCAGTGATTACTGGAGACCAGCAGAAAGGAAGCGCCATCCTGATTCTGAAAGATGTTTTTTTTTCATACCACCATGATGGTCCTGATTGCTTCACTTGGACCCTTGACTGAGTCAGAGGGAGTTTATTTGGAGAATATTTGCTCTCCTGCCAAGATTCAAAGACTTGAAGATGGCTTTGATGTCGGTCCTTGTGATCGCTGATCGACAGTGGTGATTGACGGATGTATATCTGGCCCGCTTGCCTCTTAAATTCTTCTTATCTTCGTTTTTAAAGCTTTGTGTGGTGGGATAACTTGATTTTTACTTTGGCATGATATTTTGTTGAGTTTCTCTTTGTCCTTTTTCAGACTTATTGGTTGCAGTTAGATTTTCACTGTTTATACTCATGTCTGTTGTTACAGGGAGGGTTGTAGTAAAGTAGTAAGATAGCTTAACATCCACAACTCCCAATTCTAATCTGAAATTAGTGAACAGGAACAGCAGACGACATGTGTTGTTGTGTACCACAAAAAAAAAAAAAAAAAAATTTTTTTTTTTTAAATAGTTTAGTATAAAATATTTTACACTAAAATATTTTAGTGTAAAATATTTAGTATTTTACACTAAGTATTCAAATACAGCTGTCTTTTTGCCTTCTAACATGCAGATAGCCTATGTATACATTATAAAGTTTATGCCTGTATCTAAGCCATTCTGAGAAAATAGAGGTTAAAAACAAAAAGAGAACAGTGGGCCTTGATTATTGTTATTACACAAGAACAAACTGGGGAAGGCAGGCGTTACAGGGAAATTTAACTTAATTTAGGAAACCTTGGTTACTTTTACAAAATGCTGAACATTACCTTCAGACTCCAAGAGAAGTTTCGCAGCAGCTGTTTTTCTGTAGCAGTTTGACTCAGTCAGTATGTTACACTTTACTCAAGCAATGCTGCCACCTGCTGCTGCATTAGTGACATTGCCTCTCATTATGCTAGAGCAAGGGTCAACAATCTTTACAACCCTTAGAGCCATTTTTGCTTTTGGTCCAGCGAAACAATTCAGTTCAATGAATTCAATTCAGTTTATTTATATAACACCAATTCAAAATAAATGATGTCTAGAGGCACTTCGCAGAAAAATCAGTCATAAATCAATTATAAATATATCCCAATAAATCCAAGTTGTCAAATAGTAAAGCATACTCAATTAATTATTCAAAGTAGTTTTTGAATAATAGTTTTCTGTAAGGAAACCCAGCAGATCGAATCAATGACTTGCATCACTCGCTTCTACTGGACAAGGATGTAACAATCGGCTGCATTGAATCGTTGACTTTACAGCGACAGTGGAGAGGAAAAATTCCCACTAAACATGAAGAAACCTCCAGCAGAACCAGAACCTACCATCTATCATGACGAGCTCAGGGTTTGAAAAGATAGAGCAGAGTGCACAGGAACACAAAGGATGTTTAAAGTCACAAAAGGCTCTCAACCTTTCACAAAACAAAAATAGCTTAATTTTACAATATCTAGTATTACAAAATGATTTTCTATATTATTTAATATATATATATATATATATATATATATATATATATATATCTTATTTTGTTTGTTTTTAGATTTTAAAATAAAGAAAATCAGCAAACTTTTCTGTAAAGGGAATTAATGCATTTGGTAAAAATTAACATGGGCTATTGGTATGGAATGAATATATAAGATAAAATAAGAGGTGGCACTATGATTGGAGTAGAGTGATGTCAGCCAACTGTTGGAGCATTTTACCATCAATAAACCAGTAGTTGAAGATCACCAGGCACTGATTAGTCAGTGTCTATCATCATATTCAATCATGTGTGTTCTGATAAAACTCATTTGCCAGAATAAAGGTTCTATTGAAAATATCGACCTTTCTGGGGATTTTAAACATTATTTTCTTTAAACACACACTTCTGTAGTGAGAATGCTTCCATTGTAATATTTCAATCTTCACTGTCATATTTTTTTCATCAAGTTTAAGCGGAAATCATCAAAAAATAAAAGCTTGAAAACATCAATCTGTGTGGATTTTTTTAATTTAACTTAGTGAAAAAACAAATCTTGGAAACATCAGCATGAGCAAATACCAAACCCAGAACCCTCACTTGATTTATTTTTCAGCACTTGCTTGAGCTCAGCCAAAGCAGAGACACAAGCAAATGACTTATGATGTATAAATGATGTAACATCATGCTATTATGTGATGCAACATGAAGTCCCACTTCTGTTATGATCCGGTGCTGATGATGGGGGTAAAGGGGAATTAAAACTGTGAAATACTGTGAATCACGTTAGCCAAAAATCCAGCTCTGGAATCCTTTGGAACGTAGAAGATCATCCTTATCGGATTCCTCTACCTCATCTTAGTCCTTCCTTCTTTTCAACTGCAGTGTATATTATTACACAATGGATAGTGGCTTTATAAAGCTACTCTGACCCAGAATATACCAGCAGTTATGGATTTAACTTAAATCAGCTCCTTTTTAAATTACTGACTGAGAAATAAGATTTGTTATTGTAAGACCCGTTAAAATGTCCACTGCTGTATGTTGCTCTTTTCACATGAGGTCGGAAGAGAAATAAGAAATGTAATCTACAGTAATATAGTTGTGTATATTTCTTTTCTGTGCTTTTCTTGTGTTTTGCGATGAGGTGTTACTGTGGGGGTGTGGATCTTCCCAGCTGTGGCTTTTGCTCACAAGTCTTCAAACCAGTAGGCAGCTGAGTTAAAATACAAACTCCAGGTTTTTTACAATGCAAAAAATAAAGACCATGACAAAAACTTTAAAGGGGCAGTATTATATATTTTCCAGTCACATAGTGTCATTTTATAGTGCAATCAGGTAACTACAGTTGTTTAAAAAATGCTGTATTTATCAAATATAACTTAAAATAAATTTAACTTTTCAATGTGATGCCTTGAAATTGGGCTTCTGTCTCATTAAAAACCCCTGCTCTTTCTGAAACTCTGTCTTCAGGGAGTCGTCATGGCTCCACTAACCCTTTAACAATGTTTTTACCAGCGTTGCTCTTAGAAGTAGCCTGTACAATGAGCTCAGCAGTGTTTGCTAATTGCTCCTGGCTAGTCTGAAGGAGCTAAGTGGAGGATTTGAGGGAGGGCTGCTCTTTGAGGGGGAAGCTCGAAAGCTTAGAAACTGCATCTCCATGGACAAGCTTCGTCCTCGAAGGCTGGGCTAGCTTCTCCCAGGTGTTTTGCACATCTGAATGGTTGTCATGGAGATTAAAAGATTTCTCAAACATGCATGAAAGAATCAAGGCAACGCTCCAGGTATGTTTGCGATGAGGGAATAAAATTATAACATGATGCAAAGCTCAAAAATTTATAATACTGACCCATTAAAAACTTGTCTCAATAATGTAACATGCATTCTGTACAATTTAAGTGAAAAATCTTGTTGCTTAAATCAAACTAAAATGTCAAACTAAAACGTTATTGAAGCACTTTTTGATTTATTTTTAACATTCAGACTTTGTTTGGAGTTCCCACATCGTGATTTGGTCATATCTGCAGTGTGATGGTCTAAGCCTACAGGATCTAAACAGTTTATGGTAAATGATGGAACCATGACTTTTGCTCAAACAAATGAAGGTTTTGGAGTGGCCTAGTCAAAGTCCAGACTTAATTTCAGTTCAGATTGTGTGACTTGACTTTCAACAAGCTCATGCTGGAAAAGATGGCCCAGATTTCCAATCACAAGAGAAAAATTACAAGAAATTCAAAGTTTAGAACTTACTTCTTAAAGAACGGTTGCAGAAGTAAGCTGTATTGTTCCACCATGGAGGAAAACAGAAAGGAATAAACATTAAAACCATTTTTTTTAAATCAGATGCTAAAGTTTTAAGAGTTATTTAGGTTTAAGTTTCCAGCTGAGAAGCTTGGAGAAGTTCAAACCTGAGTGTGCAGACAGTCAGTATGTTCAGACTAAGATGCTGGCTCAGAATGAACTGGGGCGTTCAGACTTTCTAACTGGATCGCTGTGTTGGCAAACACAAAGATTCTGTGACTGATTAGATTTTCAAGTAAAATGAAGTGAAACCAGAAAGCAGGCACAGTGAGCTGCCAGGTTACACATCTCAGGATGTTTACATGTGCAGACCTCATTCATGTCTGTTTCAGCTGTTGCTCAGCCAATGAAATGAGCTGCTTCGCTGTCTGAGCAGAGGACCAATAGACAAGCCTCAGGAGCAGAACTGAGCTGAAACTCTCAAAGCGGCTAAGACTTCATGTGAACATTTGGATGTATGATGTCTGTGACTGGATTCATCAGAGTTTTGACATAATATGACTGATTCAGTTTCTAGCCCAACTTTATGTTGTTTATTTTGTGATTCCCTCATGTTTGTGTCGTAATAAATGGAAGATATAAATGAGCAATTTAATGGGTTTGGATAAGGGTATATGCTGGACTGAGTGGTACCACAATGAACTTTGCTAGATCAAGGTGAAGAAATACCAGCTACCCCAGCATTCTGGGTTTCATTGGGGGCATGGAGAGGGTTAGAAGAAGTACTCAAACAATGTACTTAAGTAAAAGTATAAATAAACAGACAAAAATGAACACTAGTAAATGTAAAAGTAAAACATTAATATTTATACTTGAGTAAATACTAAAAGTATTAAAAGTAAAAGTACTTGCTCAATGTATAACCTGCTATCATTAAGTGCAGCTATTGTATTTCTATTTTCTGTCATGTTCGAAATAAATAAATAAATAAATAAATAAATAAATAAATAAATAAATAAATAAATAAATAAATAAATAAATGCTAATACATGTAATGTGCCATTTTAATGAACAATGCTGCAGATAAACCATGTTTTATTGTGTTTACTCTCTGTAACAGTTTAGATTTAGATTTGTGATTCTCTGCATCAGAATTTCAGGGACAACCTGCATCACTCTACCAATCCTTAACTACAGTCAATTTCAATAAATTAGAATATTTATGAAAAATTCATGTATTTCAGTAACTCAGCTCACAAGTTAAACACATGATACACATTAATTCTCCACAAATTGTTTTAAAGCTTTTATTTGTTAGTGATGATAATTTGTTGCTTAGAGCTAATGAAAACAACTTAATGCAGAACTATGAGTCTAATGAAAAATATGTTTAATACCTGCCTAAGTTGTTTTCAAAATCTGACAAACGAGCCTCATCAGAACCCATATTCTAATTTATTGAATATGAATGTAAATGTTAATATGAGATGGAGATCATTCAGATGGCGCTAATATTAATTCAATAACCAGGACTGGGACACTTATGACAGGAAAAGCTGGGCTCTACTTTCCCGCTTTGCTGTGGTTCAGTGGACCAATTCCCCCCTTGCCATTGATTACTTTCAAACTAATGAACAAATCAAAAAAGCAATGCAACTTGAATGTAATGTGTAATGCAACACCTTATAGAAAGGTAGTGAAGTAGAAAATACAGATACTTAGTGCAAAATGTAGTGGAGTAAATGTCAAAAGTACCCATGATTAAATCTACTTAAGTGAAATACATATACATGAAAAATGTACTTAAGTACACCAAGAGCGTAGAAGAACCGTTAATTGAGAGTTGTGAGTTTTGTTCTTCCCCACAGCAGAACAGATCAGTTCCCGCATTACAGCAGATGAAGTCCAATCCCACCTGACCCTTTTTTATAGCTTCAAGTTCAGGTCATAAATGTTAATACATGTAATGTGCCATTTTAATGAACAATGCTGCAGATAAAGCATGGGTTTAGAAGCATCACTTCTAAACCCAAGTGTCAAGGTACTTTTTAAAGACTAATGAAGCTTCGGCGCAAATTCAATCTGGAAGATTCTCTAGCATCACCTGCTTCATCAACCAGCGCCTCACTTTCATCACCCTGGACTTATCAGCGCTGGATCAAGCCACACCATGGCCAATCATCGACCAAGCTCCAGCTGATAAGGACCTTCATCCATGGCCTCCTCCGCTTACCAGCTGCAATCAACAGACCTCTGCCCATCTCCACCCTTAGCTCCTGGCTCTTCAGGCACACATCCTTCTTTGACCTCCGCCACCAGTATAGGCCACGGGGGGATTACATTCCTATGCAGCATCTGGAATGTTTAACAAGCTTATCGAAGTTCCAGCTCGACATCCTCAGCCTGGGCCTGAATGCCAAAGGACTTTAATGTTTGTCATTAAACTTTTTAATCGCTTTCTTTCTCTGTCTGAGTCTCTCCATATTGAATGTCTGTATGTCTTCAACCAAGCCATACAGACAAACTCCAAGTCAAGCAAATACAGTCCAACTGATAGAATGAAGTCAAGATCAGTTTATTATTCAAATTAGTGAAACTGATTTCTATGTA
>NW_015113197.1:74787-75623 GCF_001443285.1 Poecilia latipinna
ACATGTAAAATAAGCCATGTAAGTCATGGCTTATTTTAAAATAAGCAACGCTTCGCTTTCAAGGACGGTGGGGACTTAGTCCAACTTTTAGCGTCACTTGGAAGGAAAGCTCAAAGAAAGGTAAGATCTGTGGACGTGATGCTAGCAAAGCTAGCTGTACTGAGACATGTTGCATCTGGATGAAAAAAAGTTGTCACTCATGCGCTGAATTATTGTGTGGAGGTGTTGACTGAGGTGTCGCAAATATGGGACAACGCTGTGACCAAAGTCTGCATTGATATGACATTCAGGAACGGTCCAATTCTTCTGGACGGATCTTTACTGATTAAATTTATTTCAGCACTGAGTATTTAATATCTAGGTGTTTTATGGGAATGTGGATCTTTCAGATCAATTTGAGAAGCAATTTTGATGGGTAAAACTTAATGTTTTTGTGTCACGTAGCGCGAGGTGCTGGTCTTGACTACAACTCTGCTACTGGCTCCTCAGTTGCATGTCCTCCCCCACCCATCTTCTTTCCATCCCCTTTCTGTTGGATTTCTTTCAAAATAAATGCCAATAGTGGCAAAAAACAAAAGTGAAGTTCATGCTATGTTGGGACAGGAGACAAGATGTTTCCATCCCTGAAATTATGATGCATAGAATCACATATCTAAGTCTAAACTATGTTACAGAGAGTAAACATAATAAAAACATGCTTTATCTAAGGCATTGTTCATTAAAATGGCACATTTCTAATGTATTAAAATTAAATACGATCTGTTCACTTAATGATATTGTATTAGGCTTTAGGTAATGCATTCAGCAAGTACTTTTACTTTTAATACTTAAGTATT
>NW_015113197.1:78232-84884 GCF_001443285.1 Poecilia latipinna
TTCTTCTGGACGGATCTTTACTGATTAAATTTATTTCAGCACTGAGTATTTAATATCTAGGTGTTTTATGGGAATGTGGATCTTTCAGATCAATTTGAGAAGCAATTTGGATAGGTAAAACTTAATTTTTTTGTGTCACATAGCGCAGGGTGCTGGTCTTGACTTGGTCTTGGGTAGGTGGTCTTCACTTACAACTCTGCTACGTGGCTCCTCGGTTGCATGTCCTCTCCTCCCACCTTCTTTCCATCCCCTTTCTGTTGGATTTCTTTCAAAATAAAAGCCACTTGTGGCAAAAAAAAAAAGTGAAGTTCATGCTATGTTAGGACAGGAGACAAGATGTTTCCATCCCTGAAATTATGATGCATAGAATCACATACCTAAGTCTAAACTATGTTACAGAGAGTAAACATAATAAAAACATGCTTTATCTGTGGCGTTGTTCATTAAAATGGCACATTTCTAATGTATTAAAATTAAATACGATCGGTACACTTAATGATATTAGCGATTAGGTATTACTCAGCAAGTACTTTTACTTTTAATACTTAAGTATTTTTAAATTCCAGTACTTTTTTACTTTTACTTAAGTACAAATGTTAATGTGGTAGTTTTACTTTTACTTGAGTACATTTTTGTCTGTGTATTTGTACTTTTACTTAAGTACATTTTTTGAGTACTTTCTCCACCACTGATTGAAGGGTGTTGCCCAAGGACACAACAACTGAGGCGGACGGAGCAGGGATCGAACTGACAGCCCAGGGATTACAGGGCGAACTCCTACCCTGAAGACCCTACTGGAGTGTAGTGTGGTGTATGATCAGGATGACGGAATGGGTGTCAAGGTGCCAGCATAAAATAGCTGCAGTTCACTGCCATCCTACAGGAACAGGTTTGAGCTTGAAAAGCATGCATAAATAAAAAGGTTGAGTTACGAGTATGATTTACACTCGTACATCACAAGAACATTGTTTAAGAGGAAGTTACTACCGAGTGTTTCCTGAACAGTGCAGCCTGACAGCAGAACCGTGAGCTGCAGGTGGATACTAACACAAATGAAAACAGTTCATGCATAGACTGTTATTGACGTTCCTGTGTTTACGTCATCAGACGTGTTTGTCCTTAGCAATCAAGCAACCAGAAATATACACTATTGTACTTAACATAATCCCTCTGCTTTTCAAAATAAAAGCATGACTTTTAGAATTTAATAGGAAAAAGTCCTGCTTATGCTTTTGTTTGGACAGATGAAAATTCACCCCGAATTAAATATAGATTTTTAAAAGGTGGGGTTTGTTTAGCAGTTATGAGCAGTCAATACCTTACCCAAAGGAGGTTATTTTAGCGTCTTCATTTTGATGAAAGACATTTGTTTCCCAGCCAATCACAAGTCAGAGTCGGACCAAGACCAAAGCTTACTTGTGCTCAGATGGATGGATGGATGGATTGATTTTATTGTTTCAGAACATGTTGAACTCTTTAAAAGAAAACTTAACCTCTTGATCATTTAATCTTAAAACATTGATATCCTGTAAAATTTAAGCAACAAACTAATTTGTTTGAGGAAAAAATGTGAAAACTAATAACCTGCACACAGTTAGGTATGTGGTTTGTTGAACAACCTTTTGGTGAATTTGGTCTTTCTTCTTTGAAATTTTCCATTTTGCAAATGTTCCTCAAATCTCTTAAATTGTTGACACCCTGATGAGTCTCGTTTGATAAATTAAAAGTACCTTTTTAAAGTAACAACCTATAAGCAGGTATTAAACATACTTTTCACTAAACCCACATTTCTGTTTTTTTTAATTGTTTGTTTTGCTTATCTGATGCAATACTCAAACTTTAAATGTACTGCTTTCATTAGCTGTTAGAAAAATCATCATAAGAAAAATAAAGGTATTAAAATTCCTCTTTCTTTATGTAATCAATCTATATGATGTATTTCACCTGGTGGAGTTACAGAAATACATGGTTTTTATTATTATTATTAATATTCTAATTTATTAGATGTAGCTGTATCTAAGGGATGTTAATGAAAGAATTCCTGAAGATCTTAGTGGGACGGCTGAACTTCATCAGATTCTCTACCTGAGGGAAAGTGAACAAGAGGACTGAAAACTGAAACTCAACCAAAAGGTGGTTAAGCAAAGTTTCAGTGGGGTTCATATGAAATAGAACAAATGTCACATTGTATTGGTTTTACACCCAAAACCCTGGTTATTTAACAACTATTTGTCTCTAACCTGTTTACGTGACATTGCATTTATTTTGAAATGTCTCGACGGACGTTGACGTGAATACCTCGAGCTTTGTTAGCACGAATCTCCTTGGTGCCGCTGAGAAACGGTTTGCTTCAGACTTTCTCCTCCATCACTTCCTCCTGGGCAGCAATGTGCTGCCGGGGGGCGAGCTGCGAGGAGCCGGCCGCTCAGGTGCGATGCTGCAGCGGGCAGTGAGGAGCGCTTGGCCGGCTCAGACCAGGAGGGGACCTACGGTACCTGCAGCACGAGAGCAACAATGGTCACGGCGTCTAAACTTTCCCACGCATCTCCAGCTGGAGTAACGGATGGCTGATCGAACTTCTCCCTGGCTGATGGGATCTTAGCAACGGACAGTTTGTTTCTTTTGTTTTCTTCCAGCACCTTTGTCCCGGTACCTATATCTGTCCCGGGCGGAAATCTGGTGCACTGTCCCGCTGCGGCTCGTAGACTGCCTCTTTAAATATCACAGCCAAACAGCGGAGGTTAACATGGGGGCAAAACAGAGCAGCCCCTCGCCCAACTCTGCCGCTAACGGACGAACCAGAGCCTACTCCGGCTCGGACCTTCCGTCCTCTACTTCCAGCAGCGGCAGCGGCGGCAGGACCGCCGCAGCGGGGGCAAGGGGGCGGCACCGCGCACACGGCGTGTCCAGAGCCACTGGAGCCGCGTCCAGCTCCGGTCACCCACACGGAGCCAGGCCCAGGTCCGCGGGGGGCTCCGGGGGTCCTTTCGCCAGAGCCCAGTCCGGCATCAACATACCGAGCAGTAGCGGCGTCTACAGCTCACCGGAGTCCGGTGGCAGCAGCCCGGAGGAAGCAGCGGACAGGGACCGAAGAGGGAACGATGGTCATCGTCTGGTGATAGGATCATTACCCGCTCACCTGTCGCCTCACCTGTTCGGAGGTAAGCGGTGTGCTCTGTTGACGGCTCAGTGACCTGCGGTGACTCTGTTTACAGACCAAGCGGTTCGTTCAGGTGTACTTTAATTTACGTGTCCACATAGGAAGAAACCCAACAAGTGTCCCGCAGATCATTTTACACAGCGAGGCTTGTCCAGGTTCTTATCCGAGGTTCGGTTCTGTGTTTGAAAAATTAAGACTAAAGTTCTGCCCAAACAATCAAAAGCCTTTCTTTACCAGACCTGCAAACTGAAGCCACCTTTAAATCAGATTCTGCTGCCTTTAGACATGTGTTTTTAAAGTTTTTCTTCTTTGTTTTAATCTGTAGAATAAAAAATAAAAGCTAATGTTAAAGCTTTTTCTAGACCATTACAGTTTAAAGGCTTCTATTCTGTTTATATTCCAAAATAATGACCTTAAGCCCGTCAGAATGACAAATAATGATCTAGAGGGACTTCAGAAAATACCCTAGTCTGTAATTGTAGAAACGCAACAACTTTACAAGTTCAGTACAGCTGGGAACCATGTAATATCATATTGTAAGTATTTTTTGTCCATAAGTGAACCTATGAGCAGTGAAGGCTCTTCCAACAGGCAGGATGTGTTGGAGGATTACAACAGTGATATCAGTGAAACTTCATAAATGTTTTCCAAAAGAACCAAACACCCCAGAACGTTTACTCAAACCTAGAAAAAAAAGAGATGAGAAACTTTCACATTATCAAAACATTTAATACTCATAACACTTGTCTGTGTGACCAGGATGGGTCGCCCAGTGTTTGGCTGTGAGCAGAAGGAGGACACAGCGCTGTGCTGTGATAAACTGTTTAGTCCAAGTTTTATCTGTCTCCTATAAGATCTGAAAATCAGCCTCTGCCTCCTCTTTCTCTGCTGTGAGAGAGAGCTGACTGACAGACCTGCCCACCCTGTCACATAGCATGTGTGTGCTTGTTAAAGGTTACCCCCTCTGTTGCGTACTGAGGATCTTTGTCACTATATTTAGTAACTTTTCAGACCAAACAAAATCAGAATTGGCCGATTGGTCAGAAAACCACAGTTGGTCACCTCTAATGGTTGTAAGTCTAACTGTTGTCCTGTCAGTGCTTGGAGTTGATCCATTCCTCCACCTGACCACAGATTGTCATTGTGGTCCAGATCTGGGGAGTTTACTGCCACAGGTCCATAACATTCTGATTCTTGAGCCCCAGCATGCATCATGCTGAACAACCCACACATTATCACCTAGATTATGTAGAGGGCCACACATGTGGCTGCTTCACAGGAGTCATGGCAGCTGTCGCCTTCACTGCTTCTGGTGTGTACATAGTCTTCCTAGATTCAAGTTCTGTCCTTTGTCCATCAGGAAAACGTTTTCCCAGATATTCAGACCACAGGAAAGACGATCCTCCTTTCAGTCTTGAGCAAGCTCTGCACTGGTGGCACCACATTTCTGTAGTGCTAAGAATACATCTTGTTCATGATTAAAAAAAAAAGCTTATTTGAGCTGAAATATTTTTTAGTAACTGTTCCCTGCATGTGAGAAAAGATCTGGAGATTATTTATAATGTTGTCTGTTAATAATCAAAGTCGACTCTAAATCTGTTTTAGCTTTGATTTAGAGAAACTCAGTGTTTCAGTAGTTTTGTATTTTTCTGGAAGTTTGTTCCAAAATAGTTGAGCATAAAAACTGAATGCTAACTTCTCCATGTTTGGGATGCAGAGGAAGGTTGAAGCGACAGCAGTAGATCTTTAATGTATTGCGGCCCTAAACCGTTCAGTGATTTATAAACTAACAGAAGTTCTTTTAAAGTCTGTTCTCTGTGGACGGACTTCAGAACTGGGGCGAGAAATTTCTTCCAATAATATTGCAAGCAAAAACTAAATTGAAAAAATTTAAGTGTGAAAAAAATGCATTTCAAAAGTTAAACCTTTGAGAAACTTCTCATTTAAAAAATATATTCTGAGAGTAATTTATAACGTATATATCTGAACATGTAATGTAGTTTTCTGCACTTTGAGATTTAATTTTCTTTCAAATTATTTTTTTCAGATTTAACTTTTTTTTCTCTTTAATGTGAAAGAATGAATTTTTTTTTTTTTTTTTTTTTTTTTTTTTTTTTTTTTTTTTTTTTTTACAAATTTCATTCTATTCACATTCTTCTGTCCCACACTCCTGGCAGTTTGTGGGACATTGACTGGTATGATGTGAAATATACATTGCAGGAAGTTGTAAGTTTATTGCAGAGTGATGATCTGACAACCTGTAGTGTAGTACCACTACAGAGAAGATTTGATTATCTATTTGTAAACCAACTTGCTCCTGTGTTTTATAACAGTCTGTAGTTTTATCCTTTCCACGTTCAGATGATGGATTGATCAGAGCTCTGGGAGATGTTCAAAGCTTTAGAACTTAACTTCTCCACAACTGCTAGATCTCCAGAAACAGAACAGCTGTCTGAAGGAAGTTAAATGACTGGATATTCTGTTAGGACATCAGAGTACAAGGGCCCTGAGAATAAAATCGTGTTTTGTTTGTCTACATAAAAAACAAAAAATAAGGCCATGAACTATTTTCCTTCCACCTCACAGCTGTAGGCTTCGTGTTGGTCTTTTTTCACCCGGTAAAGGATATTAAAGTTTGTGGCTGTAACAGGACCAAATGTGAAAGGTTGCAAGTTTTGCTGTCAGTGAGAATCAGATGAAGCACCAACTTCAGTTCTGTTTTAATGTATTTAATGTATTTATTTTTGCATGTAAAAAAACTAATAGAAAAATTAAACCCAAATTCATTCTGTGGTGGTTTTATTGATTCAGTGAGCCTTACTTTCAGTCATAGTTTAAGTGGACCTTAAACTCAGGCTTCAGGTGTGTGTGTGTGTGTGTGGGTGTGTGACCTTTGATATGAGCACCTACAGACAGCACGTTAGAATTTCCTGCACATTTAAATGGGCATGCATTCAATCAGAGGTTTCTCAGCACCATGTCACATCAAGGCAAAGTTTGTTTTATTCTTTTTAGTATCTCTTTCCATCTTTTGGTTATTGCCTGGCCGTAGCAAACCCAGCAGGTTGGTCAGATGGGCATGACTCAGCAGCTGAGAGCTCAATAATTAACATAACCTGCTAAGTTTTGGTCTTCAATAAAAGGTTTTATGACTAAATCAGTGATGTACACTCATGCAGTTAAACATGTTTGCAGATTTCTCTCTTTCTATCCAGTAAGAATAAAGGATCTTAATTAAAAACCACTCAGGGTGCACCTGATGAACAGTTTTCAAAATGTGTTCTAATAAAAATGGCTATAAAGACATTTACCCCTGAGTATACAGATATTATGATATGATTACCTTTTCCCCTTACATAATGAAAAACATATTGCATTATGTCATCATTTGTTTCAAAAAACAGGCCAAAAAAAAAAAAAAAACACTGTGCAAAAAGGCTAGTTTTGCTGCGTTCGTGACTCAAAAGCAGAATATTTGGACTTTTGGTGATT
>NW_015113197.1:87983-98665 GCF_001443285.1 Poecilia latipinna
ATAAAAAAAAAAATTTTTCGTTTTTTCCATAATTGTTTCAAAAAACAAGAAAAAAAAAAAAAAAAAAACACTGTGCAAATAGGCTAGCTTTGCTGCGTTCGTGACTCAAAAGCAGAATATTTGGGCATTTGCTGATTGTTCAGCTGTGTGTGTTAGCACAATCCCAAGAAGGAAAGAAATCAGCAATGACCTTACACAAGCAATTGTTGCTTCTCCTCAACCTCATCGAGGATATAAGGCCATTTCCAAACAAATGAGGTTATCCACAAGCCAAAAGCGTTCAGGACAGCTGCAAAGAGTCCAAGGAGTGAATATTCTCTACAAATTCAGGCAAGGGATCCAACTGTTCAAGGTTCAGAGAACTTTAAGAGAACCCAATTAGTCCTTTGCAGACTCTACAGCCCCAGGCTCAGTGTACACAACATATCAGCAAGAGGATAGTAATGTTTTGATCTGTTTTAGTCAGACAAAAACTACAAACAATTGACAAGAGGCTCTAAGTTGGACATGTTTAGAAACTTAACGTGAATTGTGTCCATATGCAAAACGAAAACGTTTGGAAACAGTCACATCAGTTACATCATATTGTGCTTACCCGATTTTCACTCGCACAGCATAATGGTAATCCACAATGGTGGATCTCTGTGTTCTGTTTGCACTGCTGCACCACTTCAACTTATTAAGGTTATTATCATTCTATTGTTAAAGCAAAATTTGCTATTTGTGGAATATTGGCCAAATTAATATTGCATAATATTAATTTGTAGCCTGTCTTTGTGCACAAAGACACAGGCTACGTTCACACAGCAGGCATGACCAAAAAATTGGTTTTTGACCATTTTTTATTTGCTAAAATCCTCAATCTGAATTGAGCTTTAGCATCTGTTTGAACATAGACATAGATTACATAAGCAAGATCACATGTGTAACCTCAGAAGGGTTACAAAAAAACAACTCCAGATATGAATGTTCACAAAGTTTCACCGCCCCCTACAGGCCTGGCATATGCAGTGTTATTTGTGTTTCTTCTGCCCACAGAGAGGTTTCATTCCACAGTTGTGTGAATGGGACTTGATCACAAAAACAGGGTAGCAGTTGGGGTTTTTTTTTTTTTTTGTATTTTGTTTGTGATGTGCCCCAGCTAGCCCGCTTAGCGTGGCCATGTTTTGGCCATGAGTAAGCAATAAGTGGAACATGACCAAAACTCAGAGTTATCAGCAAAGATCAGTCTGTAGGCATTTTTCAGTTTCCACAGTAAATGTTGGAGTTTAGAAAGAAAACTGCAGATGCTGCTGTGTGTTTTTTACTGTCTGTAGAATGAGAACATGTTCTTGTTTTGAGTAGAAGTAAAGAATACAGTGTGCCCAATTACTGAGGAAATAAACACCATTCTAAGAATCTTGAGCTTTCATTCACTTCTATGAACACAGGTGGCTTTCTGAACTGTAATCTCTCAGTACACCTTGGTTTATATGTATCTGGTCAGTTACATATAAATCCTGGCTGATTCCAGACCAAGACTTAGCGCTCATCTAACATTTATGATGTGACACAGTCGTGGCTTCGTTCCAAACCACCTACATTACCAAGAACAATCAAACTTCAGATAAACGTTTTTATTTGCGAGTTGAATAAAGCAGCAAAGCTTTTTCATTTGTTAAACACCAGAATCTAGTAAAGTTTCAGTCTTCATCATGAAAAAGTTAAGACTTTGTTCCAACTCTAAGTCTAACATATGCAAACTGATGGAACATGGAGGCCCCTGTTGAAGAAAGTGTTGGAGTAATTTGAACTTGGCATGGTGCTTTGTGTTCTTGGATTTCTGGGCTGATGCAGTTAGAAAGAATCATACACAATATCTCTGTGTTTGTGCAGTGATAACTTGAATTTATATTGCAGCTATTGATGTTATAGTCTCCATAACCATGACCCCTGAGGACCTGAGGAAAGCATTGTCCAGGGCCGTTTTTGTCCAGTGTGACAAAAAAATCTCACTCATTTGTTTGTCACACAGAGCACGATTTGATAACCTTAATAATGATGTAGTACTTGGAGATCCTTGCTAATTCCAGACCAAGACTTAGTGCTCATCACAAAGAGCTGATCACCAATTAGAAGGTTTGGTCACTATGATATGGATAAAGGTTTTTTTCTTTTAATTATTGAGAAGAATTACATTTTGTTTTTTGTTTTTTTTTTTACTATTTTTGAATAAAAATACTATCAATATTGTTGTTCTACCCTTTCTGTGATGTATTTTTTTCCCATTGTTTTGTTAGAGAGGTACCAGTCCTATTTCTTGTTTTGAATAATTCTTTCTGGTAGAAGGGACCATCTCTTCCCTCTCCAGACCGGACCAGTTATTAAAAACCCATGAGGAGGCAAAACAGTGCTGATTGGTATATGTATGTTTTTAAAGTTAACTTTATTCTATTAAGTTTCTTGGTGCCATCATCGTCCATGTGCAACAACAGAGAGGGGAATCAACAGTGTCCTGCTTGGGAAAAGCCCTGCAGGTCAGTGTGAGGCCTGCTGGGAATGATGAGCTATGGTGGAGTCAGTATTAGTTAGCTGCAATCTGTCCTGATGAGATAAGCTTGTGGCTGCTTAACCTGACTTCCTTGCATCTCCTGCTAACGGCCTTTAGCTGGCCACCAAAGGCTCATTTCTTACGCATTTGTTTCCAGTTTGCTCCTTAAATTGAAAGTTACAAAATTGCACCTTTTCTCCTCCAACTGTGGCACCCAGCCATCTAGAAAGGTTCAATAGAGACAACTTCCACGTTTGAGCTGTTGAATTTATGTTTTTGAATGAGATCCTCTTCTGCAATGCTGTCAGAAAGTTTATCCAATCAGCTGTGGTGATTTGTCTTATGAGCAATCAAAAGTTTCTACATTTACAAGCAGAACTGCCTAAATCGGTTTGCATGACAAAAAACACGTCATTTTGATCTCACCTCTTCCACCTCTTCTTACCGCAGCCTTTCTGCCTAACTTTTCACTCCCATCTGCATGCAAAATTATTGTATAATTGGTCAGAATTTCGTAGTTGTTTATGCGGAAACCAGCTCCAACTATTCAACTTCCAGTTGATAGTTTTGAGGCGCAGTTGTTCAAAGCCATAAGGAAGTATAATTGTTGGACAACACTGAACAGCCGTCTTGGTTCTGGTCCGTGTAGTGGAACTTGTGGACCGTGACGGGGTGTGTTTAAAATCGAGTGTCCTGCAATTACGGTTGGACTTCGGTCTGACCATGCTGGGCCTTCTGCAACATTCACACAAATAAAGAGATCACATGATCTCATGCAGTCACATGACTGGTTTTAGTTTTTCCTCTCGTTTTGCTGTTCACCTTTAGGTGTTCCAGAAGCTGAAGGTGGGACTCGTGGCCTTATCTGGGAGACAGCGAGGTGATTAGAAGGCTTGCCTCTTTTTGCAGCTTAAATGAGGTGCATAGTGCCAGAACTACTTCACTAGTGAAGATTTAAATCAGTACGAGACATCAGCAAATATAAATAAGTGGTTATTATTATGAGGAACTTAAAGCACAGGAATAGTACAGTTGAAAGTTCCAGTGTTTCAGGACACTTTTATACTGGAAAACTAGATTGTTAGTCAGGATCTTTTTTAAGGCTTTATTGGCTCTAGTGGCCTTTATTTGATAGTGAATTGACAGGAAAGTGGGTAATGAGAGAAGGTGAAGACATGCGACAACAGTCACCAGGCTGGGAATCGAACCTGTGATGTCTGCGTCGAGGACTAAGGCTTTAACCCTGCGCTACCACAGCACCTCCAGTCAGAATCTTTTTAACACTGACTTCAGTTGATGAGAATAAAAAAAAACTAAAGTTGGTGGAATTACTTTGATATATTTTGTTCTTACTGTATTCCAGGGGTTAAGAGTTTGTCTTGTAACTGATTTTATGCTGTCCCTCTGTTAATAACTTGCGTCACTAAATGAGAAGACAAACTTGTTGTCATCATTGTTTTAAATCGGGGCTTAACAGTGATAAAGGTCATGTTTTGGGTCTGCTTTTTGGAATCTTTTTTTTCCATTAACCAAGAGGTGTATTTTAGTCTCCCAGTGCTGTGTTTGTGTATGATGCTAATATTTACTGAGAGGAGACAAAGAGCCTGACGCAGGTAGACGTCTGGGCCACGTTGGGTAGACACGCCTTGTTCATGCGGCTGAGAGCACATTTATTCAAACCCTCCCCTCGATTCCTTTTTTACACTCCACTTCCTCTTTCACACCTCCCCCTAAAGTACAGGTGCCAGTAATATCAATGTGAATTATTGTCTGCTCTAATATCAGCATGGTAACCATGGTAAGGTAATACCAGTTATTTTGGACTGACTTTCTGTGCAGTTTCCTTCTCTAGTAGATGGATCTTCTCTCACTGTCAGATTGTTGGAAAGGTAAATAAATTCACAGCTTGTCAGACATTCAGCTTCTGTTTCAGCTGATTTAAGCAGTTTTAACCAATCAAAGTTAAAATGTTATCAGACTGATATATTTCTGAATGTTAACAATAACGGGGTTAAAGTACAAAGGAGTTCAACAGGCAGAGCAAAGAAATAAATTCAGGGACCGTATGTTGTTAAAACAAGAAACCTGGTCATTTTAAGGAAATATAAGACTCACTATAAATGGATTACTTTTCATTTAAACCAAAATGTGTTCTCGTTTAAACGAGAAAAATCGTAACATTGAAACAACACTACCTCTTGGGATGCTTGAGTGTCATTCAAAAATAACAGAGTTGAAATACATAACAGTGCTGCTTGACATGCTATTGGTTGGCATTTTGTAAAAGAGCCAATCCTGGAACTGGCACTGATTGGCTGTAGTTGGTCTGGAAATGAGCGGTAGTGTCACAACAGTTTCCAATAAATATGCATATTAAGGAATATTTGAACTGTTGAATTAGGCAGTTTTAAGTATTTCTAGAGGTGGTCTCAAGTATTCAGATTACAGCTATTCACATGTGGGTGTGATTTATTGCTGTGCTTACCTTTCCAAAAAGTTCAGTAATAGGACATATTTATACTGCAGGGAAGGAAATTATCACCCATACTCTGAGCTAGACCAATTTCGTTGTGTGTCTTTTGCTTCTTTTTTTTTACTTTTGTGTAAAATTTTAAAAAGTATCAATTGAAAGGTGAGACTTCTGTTTCTAATAAAATTATTATTTTTAAAAAAAGTAATGATATTCACTGGGTCTTGATTTTAAAGCTGTTTAATAAAGCTTATATTAAACAGCTGTTTTAAACAGTTTAAATAAATTCCTTTCTGTATTAAACAGAAAGGAAGAAAGGATAGTGTCCTCCACCCTTTTGTGAGTCGGGCTCTTCCAAACTGCAGGCCGACTGCAGAGAAACGAGGTGATTTAATTGGCCGGGGATGATGACCTGCTCCTTGCTCCAGCTACTTTTCACTCAGAGATTCTGCCTAGCCTTGTGGAAAACTAAAGTTCATACAGAAAGGATTGGGAGCCGTTCAGCTCCTCCTGATGTCTGTGTGTTCTTTCTTGAGTTATAGAATGAAGGGTTGCCTTGCAGTGTGGATGATCAGTGAACTGATCAATGCAATAGTAATTCATAAATCCCATTTAATAGCATGAAGTGGAAGATGTGCTGATTCAGGAGCTGCAGCAGAGCTGAGTAAAGGACTGTGGGTAATAAACATGGAGCCCTGGGATGCTCTCCAAGCTGCAGATTAAATGCTGAGCGGTCATAAACAGGGGGAAGTCTGGGTAATAGTGTGAAGTTCGTAAGCACTGAAGGAGGAAAACAGCCATTTTTGTCAGCTGGGAGTTTTTCATGCTCAGTTGTCTTGTCATGCTTTAAAACAAAAATGCTCCAGTCCCATGATCCCGCTTACTCACTTCATTCACGTATTCCACAGATAACTGTTTCACAGTCATATTTGACCTATTGACCTATCCATGCCAAGATCTTCAGTCTGCATTGTAGGCGTTTGCAGCTGAGTCGTGAGGCGGCCCAGATGGTTGTCCTCTCCAGTTCTGACTGGAGCTCCTGTAATGCGATTGGTCAGTTCTCAGGTTTAAAACGGAACAACTTCCCCTCCAGGTCGAGATCCGCCTCTTCCTCAGGATAAGAAGTATCGTTATCTTGCTGTCATTTCTATAACCTATGTTGGCTGCCCTGGTCCCTAATGTTGAAAATGGAACTAAGCCAAAAGTTGTTTATTTCGGATGCCTTGAATTTCTTCCATAAATGATATGAACTGATTCGGTGACAAAGGGCAACCTTGGCAGACTCCAACTCTCACCGGAAACAAGCCAGACTTACTGCTGGCATTGCAACCCAAGCTCTGACAGTGGTTATACAAGGACCTTACAGTCCTAGAATCTTCTAGGACCCCACAGTAGATGACAAGGTAAATATAATAAGTTAACAATTTGAGTCGGTTTTGGACCAAAGGAGTACCAAACCAGGATTAAATATTAATTTTTGACTGACAATCAGGAGAATAAAGACTTGTATAAAAAGCTAGAAGAGTTCAGAAATTCTGGTTCTTAACATATTGTCTGCGTAAAGAATCCATTGCCTGTTAGAATCTCAGTCACTGAGTTCTTGGGTAACTAGACTTCTGCTCCTTACTTGATGTTGTCTCTGGTTTCATCCGAAAGACTTCTTCAGTTTTGGAACGTGGGTTGGAACCACCATGCTTAAAAAGTGTAGCTGCTCTCCTTGGAAGTACACTGAGTTTCAGGAAGAGTCTGACTTTGCTTTGGGATACGAGAAAATAAACAATGCATGCCATTGGTCTATAAAAATTCCTTCTGACAGTTTCACATTTTGCAGCCTTTTCATCAATAGACTGTCTGCTCTCTTGAGAGAACAAAGAGCTGCTAGATCAGGAATAAAGTCACACATTATTAAATTCTTCCAGACTTTCATTCAGAGACACTCTCTGTTTGGCTTTTCGATTGCTGCTTTGTGACATTTTGGATAATGCCTCCACACAGATTGACCTAAGAAGCTTTGTTTATGCAGAGCTAGTCTGGAGCCTTCAGTTTGTTCACTTTAAGCCCCATGCTTGCAGAAAGCAGAACCTTTTTATTATTTCTTCTATTTTTTCTTTTGTCCTCTCTTGTGTTGTGAAGTTGCATACTTTAGCAACCAAATTAATTTACTACAATGTATGTAGTTATCAGTTTAGTTGAATACGATTCTGAATGTAAACAAGCACACATTATTACATTAGTCTTCTGTTTGGTGTGGTGGTCAGTCATCATGATTAGCTTTATTCTGACTGAATGTTAAGCTGATTGCTGACCTGACAACACTTAGATCTAAGTGTTGTCAGTGCAACACTTAGACCTACCCAACACTGGCTCTGGTCCATCATCTAACCCTCTCCATATCTGTTTATGGTTTATGTTTATGGTTTGTTTTCCATAAAAAGTAAACAACCAAAACAACATTAATTAAAATGTATTATGAATTTTTTTGTAGCCAAAATTGTTTCAAATAATATTAATCATTCAGCTTAGGCAGGGAAAAAAGGCCAAAGTGCCAGATAGGACTTTTGTAAAAAGAAAAAATTAAATGAATGAATCAATAAATAGAAAGTGCAAACTAACTAACTCATACTTTATGTCAAATGCTCGCAACATTTTTCAACATCTTGACTTCATTTTAATGATCTTGATGACTAAAAGCAAAACTGACAAGTCAGAGAATTGTCAAAAAAAGGAATCCCCAAGACTTAAAACCATTGTATTATTAGCTCTTCAGCTCAATTCACTGCACTATTTTATGTTGAAGAGTAGCAATGGGATAAAATTTAAAATCGCCCCAGGTTAAAGAATTATAGGAACGTCATTAATGACCATATTCCAACCTGAATGTGAGTTTCTCAAGGACAAATCCACTAGATCCAGCTGCAAGTATGACCAGCAATAGACATGCATGGAGACGCATGGCAGATCTGTTTTCCTCCAGAGACTGTCCCATTCAGTCGACTGGATGAGTCATCCCAGCCTGGCAGGGGGGGCACAGCTCTGTGATCAGGAAGCCTGGAGGAGAAGTGGTGCAGGGATGCAGTTCAACCTCAGCAAGCTTTCAAATAAACACACCTACCATGTTCAGAACATTCCTGATTGTTAGCAGATGGCTGGGAAATCTTGTTAGACACTGGTGTGCATATCTGTGCTTGTTGTGATTTACTTAAATAGGTCGGACAATCAGCAGAGAGCCCGCTGCTGGTAGCCCTAATCTATTCAGTCCATCAGTAACTCAGTAGGACGGCTGATTTTTTTCTTTTATTTATTTATTTTTTGTAAGCCCTGCACACAATGCACACAAATTTCTGTCTGATTTGCGACACTCTGAAGGTAAAGAGCATATTTAAAATGCTGAGTGAAATCCAGGGTTGGTTCCATCCAGAATGCATCCCTGGAACAGGAGACTTCTTAACTGTGAATCTCCCTGAACCTTTTATTTCTTCTTTATAGTTCAGATGTTCCTGTGCAAGCACATACTCCCTCTAAAATTTCATGTACAGCATGTGAGCAGTGCAGTGGTTTTGACGCCAGCATCTAACTTGGGTGCCATTATTTTAAGCTTGTTTAAACTGAATCATTTTAAAGCTGCTGTCAGTGTTTCTTACTTTGCTCTGTGTGTTGGCATGTTCAAAAACACATTACTAGAATGTAAAGGTGACGAGGTCCAGTGGATATTGAGTAATGTTTTCTCTCCGTTTCTTTGAAGTATGTATGTTGCTTTTGATGCATTCCTGTTCTATACAGTGCGTGTATAACGGAATCAGGGATGAGGAATTTACTCTTCATCTTGGTCATGACAGGCTTTTTTCTTTTAAGAACAAAAATGTGTAATTAATTATCAATTTCATGTCTGGGAAAGAAATCCAATGCTCCAAAACAGCTCTCAAGTGGTCAGATTATTAGCTAAGTTAACAAGGAAGTAAGCAGTGCCGTCAGTTCAAGCCTTCAGTATGCCGAGGTGAGTGATTGTTCATCAATGCAGAGACATGGCACTCCATGTTAAATGAGGTCAGGTGACATTGTCATTATCACATTAGCATGCTAATTTCTGCTAATTACATAGATTTTAAGGTGTTAAATTTTAATGCAATTAGTCGCTTATTATTATTCACATGTTTCTGGTACGCCTGTAAATCTGACATACAACTACATTCACAAACAGCATTGGACAGCAAAGCTGCTTCTCTTGTCCTACTAAAGGTTCATTTTTGCTTCAATAGTCAGAAAAGACTACTGTTGTGTTCAAGTTGGGCTAAGAGTAGTTAGCCTATCATTGAAGCTATTCAAACCTAAAGTAGCATCTCAATGCTAAACATGTAGCAGCAGCACAGACATCCATAATGCTAATGTCAGCGTCTACAGTCCACATTTCTAAAGAAGTTCCATGAATGGTCAGGAATTCATGAAACAATGGAAAGCTCAATGGATATTGTGGAACTTTGAACCAAACAGTAAATATCTTCGTTGTTGAGTTCAAATGTCCATTTATTCAGCAAAAAATTTTTTGAAATGAAAATGTTGCTTGTCTTGTCAATTTTTTTATTACAATGTGATTAATTACAGACCCTGCGATTAACTCATTTAAACATTTTTAATCAAGTCCCACCATTAATTATCACTATCAGCTGGTAAATGGCTTGTACTTGTACAGTGCTTTTTGAAGTCCAGAGGACCCCAAAGCTCGTCACACTACAGTCAGTCATTCGCTTATTCTCATAAACATGAATGGTGCAAGCTACTGGTGTAAGCTTCTGGGTAGAAGCCACATCTGCCCTGGGCAGTCTGTCAGGTCCTCACTTCACCTTTGGCAAGTGAAGCGTCTTACCAAAGGACAAAGTGACAGAGGTGGACGGAATGAGAATTGAACCAGCAACCCACTGATTGCGCTACAAACTCCTACCATCATCATCACCATGATTGAATTTTGTCAACAGACCACCATCTAGTCGATTGACAGAATGTTTTTTGTTGGTTTGTAGAACTGTCAATGAAAAGGGAAAAAATTCCAGTTATAGTTATAAACCAAAAAGTTGTCTTGTGTCATTGCCAAGTGATCAGAGTTGCCGTTGTGTAAATGCTCTTCAGTGGTGCATAGCTGTAAGTGTTAAAACTGTGGCACTAATGCTGCAGAATGTTTCAAAATGGCCAAAACAATCTGTGGTCGAGTCGCCTAGCTTAGCCACTGATCAAAAGATTAAACACTTCAGGGTCAAATGTGTAATTTCTGGTTTTTCGCCGCCAGAAGAGCAACAGAAATGTCTGTTAGGTTTTGGTTTAATTTTACGTGTTTCCTTTAGATGTAGCTGATGCAGGTAATAGCTTAATAAATGATAGATGAGTCTCTCCTCCTTTATTGCTCTTCCCTTCTATTAATAATAGAAATTCATAGTTTCCTGAGATCTGCTGTGCTTGATGACTGATTAGAGCTGTTGCTGTACGAACACTGACTGGCAGCTCTTATTATATTGATGTTGATTTTATTTGTAGGGTATTTTATTAGAGATGTGCCAATCAGGTTTTTTGCTGCCGATTCCGATTCCTATCACCCTTGAGGGCCGATCACCGTTACCGATCACATAATTATTATTTCTTTAATCATAAGCACTACGGTTACATTATGTGGAAAAAGGAACCATGAATTCACCT
>NW_015113197.1:102884-107340 GCF_001443285.1 Poecilia latipinna
GATTACCGATCATACACTTTTTCATGGAAATCGGCCGATTATGATCGGTGGCCGATCGATCGGCACACCTCTAGTATTTATGTTACATTGTATGTAATGATTTGAAAGCTTTTCCCTTTCCCATTCGCAATTATTGTTTACATTTCTCAGCAATATGTGGAATAGCAACTTTAGACCTATTTTGATAGACCTAGTTTTCCATAAAACATTTTTATAGTTGAAGATCTCATAGTTCATTATAGTTCAGAGTCCAGATTGAAAAGACAAAAGGGTGAGGGTGTTCACATGTGCATTTAGCATTAAAACTCTTTTTTTTTTCTTATTTACCATAACATAAAGTCATGAGACAAACTGAGGTGTGAAAACTAGAAAGGAAATGTAAAAACACCTAATTCAAGTCCACGTGAACTGTCACATTTACCAGTTTACTTCTAATTCTGTTTTTTCACAGTTTCTTCTCATTCCACCTCCCACATATCATTCACTGTTCTGTTTACTTCTTTTTTGTCAGGGTTCAAGTGTCCAGTGTGCTCCAAGTATTTGTCCTCAGATGAGATGGATCTTCACCTGGTTTTGTGTTTAACCAAACCACGCGTCACGTATAACGGTAAGAATGAGGCCTCCTTTTTAACTAGAGTTAAACTACTGACTACTGGCATGCTGCGCTTCTATCCAGTGCTAATAGAGATGTGACTTTCTTCCACAGTATGCTTTACCAACATCCCCCAGAATCCTATGCGGTTCTCGACCAGCGTTAAATGAATATTTTTTATATTGTATATTGAACATTCTATCAGATGTATCATCTATTAATATTTATGATGTGTCTATTGTGATGTATATTGTTATGTATTTATTGTCCAGCCCTACATTAGGCTTATCAGAGAAGTATCTAAACTTATCTAAGCATTAACGAGCCGCACAACACTGGCTTTCTGAACTCAGGTCTGAAGATTATTGACCCGTAACATAGTAACATGTTTTATTGTTCAAGTGGGATGTTTCCGCTAAATAAGAAGCTCATTGTGGAGGAAACACGCTGTGGTCAAGGTTGGATCTTTAGTAAAGGTTCCAGGTTCAGCAGATTACTCCATGACTTTAAATGGCAAACACTGATAAGATGATAGGTGAAGTTCATTGTTAACATGTGACTGTTTTTGATATGTGCGTCTCCCTGGCACCCATTTTTTTTCTTCTCTCTCTCCTTTCACTTCCTCACAGAAACACACACCGTCTCTCATTTCTCTGTCATGCACACTTCTGACATGTCTTTCTATCTTCACAAGGACTTTACATTGACCCTCATTTATATACCCTAACCCTGACCTTTACGCTGCAGCTAACCATTACAAGGACACGCCTCAGACCCTTAACCAACCCTTAACCAGAAAACATCACTTCTTCTCATAGTGTCCGGGTTTTGGGCAATAACATCTGTACATCTTTGACAGTCTGGTGGGAATATCTCAGAACAAACGGATCTTCAATTCTCAATATTTTCTTATTCAAAAAGAAAGATTTGAATTATTTCTTTGCATATTTAAAATAAATTTCCAATATTATATAAAAAGGCCTTAGTGTTTAAATGAAAAACCTGCAGAACCTGCCAATTTTTTTTATAATTGTCAGTTTAATCGATAGCATAATCAACTACAAAATAATCATTAAGTGCAGCTCTGTTTCTGAATATCTTTAACAAACTGTTAGATTTGCTTATAAAGATTTCCTTGTTTTTCTCCATTGAGGTTAATTCAACTGCATAAAATAAATTTGAATAACTATCAGTGAGACTGATCAGATGCTGGTTTGCTTGTTTTTTTCTGGCTGATTTGACATCCTCTGTAGTGGCTGATAATTCAGCCACTATTTCAAACCAGAAGAGTTGTTTTACTGAAACAAGAGGAAAAAAAAACATTTAATGAAGGCAGACGAGCACAATGTATGAACTAATAACACCCCGCTCCCACCAACAAGTTCTAATGTTCAAAAAGTGACTAAGTCTGTGTGAAAATGAAGCGCTCCCAGCTCTTTGGTTATGTAACAGCAGGCTCCTTTTCCAGCCTGCTTCCCTGTGAAATCTTGTGTAATCTGCCTGTAATGTTTCCAAAAGCAGAGACTAATGCTGTGGTTGCCTGAGGGCAGCTTCTCCTTGTCTTTCTCACTGTTGTGTATTTAAGGACAGCAGAGTCATGGTTAATGTGCCCTGCAGGCCTTTCTCATTACTCTGCTTTCTTCCTGGGGTTTTGTTGCTTCGTCGCCTTTTGCTCAACATGAACATGAGCTTGTAAACTTGTGAAACTGTTCCTTTCTGAAACCGTAATCATTCCACATTTCCACTGTACTTCTCTTTGAGCTGAACACTTTCGGGGCCAAGTCAAGTTCCTGTTTGTAAAAAAACTGGTTTCCTGTTCAGCTGAGACAGATTCCTCTGTGTCTTCCTGTGTCGGTCATATGATAATTGTGGTGTTATTAGCTTGCTTCTACATGGAGGAGCACGTGAGGAAAATGCCACACTTGGAGCCTCAGCAGAAGGAGAGGCAGCCATTTATGTTGTAGGTGATGGAGCAGTGTTGAGGGGGCGGACGGCTGCTGTTCTGGTTTTTCTACCAGTTCCAGTTCTTAAGTGGTCCTGGTCTTAACTGGTTCCACTTTTCCAAAACCAGAGATCCACATCAGAGCCACATTATAAACGTCTCAACGCTATTAACAACTGGCAGTGCTTGTGAACGCTTCACAGTCTTGATCAGTTGATCTCTGATCTGGGCGTTAAACCCAGCTTTTAGAGCAAAGGTTATTAAAAAATTAACAGTGCTAAACTGAGTTGGAAATTACATTTATATAAATAATACATTTTATAGATTCAGGGGGAAATAATCAGTTGAACCATGCATTTTGACCTACCTACCCTCTGTTACTGTGTTTTAAATTTGGCCTATCAAAAACCAAACTAATTCCTGGATCACATGGCACCAGTTTCAAGAGTCAGAGTTTAACATAAACTCCCCATCTGTTAGCATGTCAACCTTTGAATCAACACTAATACCCATGTCACACTTTTACACATTTGCCTTTACGTCCAGTGGCTGACTTGGCGCCATAGGATAATAAGTTCTGCCACTGCCTTGCTACACATTTAACTCTGGAGCATAAACGGTTTAATCAGGCTGCTATCAATTCTTTGGACATGTTAAAAATTTCTATCATACATGCTTCAGCGTTCACATATGCATAGAAGTCCACCACTACTACTGAATCAATATAACTTTGACTCGAACTTCGCACAATACTCTGAAAACATGACCTAATGTTGTATGCTGAAAAATCTGAAATGGCAACACATTATGCCCCGATTGAAAGAAATCTAAGAATGGATAAGAAACTAAGTCAATCCAAAAATGGTTACTAAACCATTTCTAAGGCTTTGGGACTAACCTAGTGTGGTGGTCAGTGACTGCTGCTGCACTACTTTAGGACCTGTAATCTTGACATCAGCTCTGCACCAGAAAATCTTGAACAGCAAAAACAGAAAGTGTTCAGATGGCCCGGTAAAACCCAGACTGCTGGCAGGCTGATTGAGGTGCTGTGGTATGACCTGAAACAGGCTGAAAATGATGGAAATCTTTGCAATGTGCCCGAGTGCCTGAATTAAAATAATTCTGTAAAGCTGAGTCAGCCAAAATTCCTCCACAGTGATTGAAAAGACTCATTATCAGTTATCACAGTTGTTCCTGCCAAGGATGGAACCACCTGTTACTGGGTTTAGTGGGTAATGACTTCTTCACATATGGCCAGGTTGTTTTGGATAGATGGTTTTCCTCTTCATAAATAGGAAACATTTAAGTGTAACAAAAACAGAAGAAATCTGCAAAGTGCTCATTTGTTTTTCACAGTGTTGTCTAATCTGAGCAGTTGCTGCCTTCAGCAGTCAATGTGGGTCTCTAGCAGATTCATTCAGAAACAGGAACTGAAGAAGGTACAAATTTGCCACATCTCATGTAAACAAAAACTGCAGCGTGGACTCTCGAATAATGTTTTGTTTTCACACACATACACACACGCACAGAGAGAGCACCTTCTGGTCCCTAAATATATCCACTGGTGGTTCATAGCAAGCACACATGGCAGCTGCTATGCGAACGTAACACCAGAGATGTTTCCCGGTCTTATTTCCAGCCTGCTCAGAAACACACTCATCTATTTCTATTAAAACAGCCATAATACAGAATGGATGGCATGGAGGTCAGCGTGTTGATCAGCAGATTGGTAAATTTACCTCTTAGAACTGATGCTACCCATGTTAATGAGGAATCTCTAAAATAACAGACCAACATTTTTGCACTCATTACATAGACAATATTTAATCTTGGTCCATATTTATTCCTTCAATTACTTAGTGAGACCTTTACAGTACATTGACTGTCAATGATTGACATTAATAGTAATGTGCAACAAGGTG